>NC_069499.1:813712320-814012320 GCF_027579735.1 Bombina bombina
CAATTGTAAACTGGCTGGTGCTTTAATTAAATTGGATTCAACTGGTTCTCCTTCAGGTACTAGAATTACTGTACATGAGCTGCTGGAATTAGCAGGGAACATCCGAGGGCGACAAACAGTAATTTCATCATGTGTTAGTTTTGTTCCTTCCTGTGGTAATTCCTTGTCAGTCATCTGCATGGGCGCCGTTCTATGCTTCATTTTGTGCTGTTGTGCATTATAACCCCTTAATTAAAAAATAAACACAATTCTGTCACCATTACTTATGCGACAGCTTTTTGATGACTATTGCTTGCTAAGCCTTTTTTAATACAATTTATAAAAAAAAAAAATCACTCCGAAGACTTTTCCAAGGTATGAACAAAAACGACAAATACTAATTAAACAACTGTGCTACAATATTAATGTTGGGTTTTATGCTGGCAATTTCAATGCAGATTCATTTTCACAGTCTTTCTAATCAAAATTCACTAAGTCTCTCATTATTTCTCTTTATTCACTGAACAAGTAATGTTTTCCACGATGCCAAAAAAAAAACAAAACAAAAAAAACAATGCCCTACAAAATAAATTAATAAATAAAAATCACATTTATTTCATAAAAGTTTTATTAGCTCTTTCACAAGATTTTGTTTTGCTGGGATTCATGTTGAGATATTAATGTGAACAGATTTTTTTTTCTCATGTAAACTCTTTTAATGGTCTCCAGGTATGTGCTGTTAAATGGCTTGAACATATTAAACCTTTCAATGTCTCTGCCTTTAGATCTTTTGTGACTTCCAGCAACTCACTTAAGCTCTCCTTTTTTTTTATTAATTTTGTCCAGCTGGGTGTAAATGGATAGCTGCAAGTTTCCATCATGTTGTCTAAAATGTTTCTTCATTATAGATTAGGAGGCAGTTTTCCGTAAGATAATCGTGTTAGCGCCATTACTGCATTGACTGTCTGCTAACTAATTCACTGTTTAACATACTCGAACAGAATCACACTGATAACCTTTCTGATTAATGGAAGCAAATATTTTATTCCTTATTGCTATGCGGCACTGCTTTATGCAAATTGTTTTAATGGTTGACTTAAAACAGAATCATTTCTATTGGTTAAATTAAAAATAGAGATTGCGATAAAACATAATACTCAATTTTGATATCTAAATTACTGGACTAACACATGTTCTCTAAAAAATATATCATAAATGTAGACTGAGAGGTGTGGTTTTTACAATGGAAGGTACCATTTCATACAAAAGTGTGTTTATCAAGTTTGATATATGGTAGACCAGGGCTTGAGAACCTCATGTTTGGCGGCCACTGTGGAGGCTGTCAGATATTTTTATATATATATATATATATATATATATATATATATATATATATATATATATATATATCCCTTGTTACTCTTCCAGAACACTTTATGTATATGAATTTAATGGATAATAAACAGTTAACCAATTATATATAATAATATATTGTAAGCAATGATTAGCATAAGACTAATATTCAATTTAAAAAATATATATATTAGATGTTTAAATAATGTAGAAACAAGGGTAAGGGTTAAGTTTCTATAAAGTGATGGGCGCAGCCATGTTGGAACTTAAATTTCTTCTCATTTATCTATTTTGCTGTGGATAATTAGGGACAGGATACACGGGCATAAATGGTGCTTATTTAATTTTGTTCTATACTGTATGTAAATACTATATATTTTATTTTTATATTGAAATTGTTAAGAGATGCTTCCCTCCGAATATATACCCATGGTACTTCTCTTCTGCGGATCCATTAACACCATGGACAAGGGAATTCCTGAGCTTTGCAGTCATAGTGGAGGCACTTAGTGTAAATACACCTCATAAGTCCAGGATTCTTTCCCACAGGTTCTCAACTCACAAACACTTCACTGGGTGTACAGCTGATTATACCACTATGCAAACAAACCCAGCTATGCGCGTTTCGCCCTGTTTCATTCAGGCTTCTTCCAGCTATATATGTATATATATATATATATATATATATATATATAATTTTTTAAATGTCATTGACACAAAATCAACTTAATTTTTTATCCTGCAATCACTACATCAATAATTACATATTATTTTATAATATTTATAATTAATCCTCCATATTACAAAACAACAATTACGAACACCTCCAAGGAAAGTGAATTTAATAAAAAAATTTAGCTATAAATGTTTATAGGAAATCATTTGCACTGAGATATGATATTCCGAAAGATGTGAACTTATTTCCATTGATCAGATTATTATTTGTATTGATTAGATGATCAAATTAAGAAAACCTATACACTGTATTGTAGTCTTTTTTATTTGTTCTTTTTTAAATGTAATTTTCATGTATTTGTATGTTTATTTTTATTTATTGTTAGCTACTGCATTTTTTTTAAATGAATCACCTTGCAGTAGGTCGTATCCCCTAACTGTCTGTAACTGAAATAAAAAAGAAAGAAATTAATAAGAATTAAATTAAATACGAATAATCAAAGTGTATATTTATTCCTAAAGGTCATATATGGAAGAATAATGATTTTTCAAATGGCTATTTTGTTTTGTACCAGTGAATAGAGTAGCTACTGGCAACTCTGCAATTTGGCTCAGTGAAAAAAATGTAAAACTTTGTTGCTCACTGCACTAAATTATTTATTTATAAAATATTTTACCAGGAAGGATACATTGAGATTTCTCTCGTTTTCAAGTATGTCCTGGGTAAATGTATTAAGGATGCTGACTTCTGCCATCTGACTCAGTTGGTTTAATCATAATGGTCATACAAAGTCAATATATCACAATGTAGTTAAAAGGACAATATATATTTTTATTTGTATATACATTTTATTTATTTTTTATATTATCTTCTTTGCTGTGGCAAGTTAGGGGCATACATTAGTTGTTACACTGATCAAGCAATAACTGTGTAGATTGTAGCAGGATACACTTGAAACCCCTCTGAGGGCATTTGTAAGCCTTACATAAATAGAGGTATTTTTTACTACATACAATTAAATATTTTATGAGCAATTGTATTGTGAAAATAATGTATTTCTAAGCATTTGTCCAGCTGATCATCTTAATATATTTTGCTAGGTTAATTAATACAAAATGGTGGATCAAAAAACTAAACAAAACAACAACATGGGCCTAAGTATATTGTTTTAATAGGATGTTGTCACTACTGGAAATTGTTTACTGTTTTCACTCCTCACGGAGAGACTGGAGTGTATTCCTTGAAGTGCAGAACCGTAACATTATTACATACTGCACAGTGTTTGTTTAATATGCACAATAGCTTGTTTATATATGTCACCAACTGGAAACAACAAAGGATGAAAGATAAACAAAAGCATGTAGATCTTTTTGTAATTCACCGAGTAGCTTCTAACACATAAAAAAATGACTAATGTTCTTTTGTATGTCATCTTTCAATAATAATGGAAAGATGCATATCATTTTTAATTAACTAGGTTTCAAAAAAAAATATAACCTCTTCATTTTATCTTTCATAAACCGGTAAAAGGATAACCCAATGAAAAATATAAAGCCGCTATTACATTTTTCTCACATTAACATACTGTATGTAAACAGGCTTGTTATCTGCCACTAGACCTTGGGCTTAATTATTGCATTGCTTATGCCAATTCTTTAGGTCAGTAATTGAGAAGCTCCTGCAGTTATTTTGTGTATACAGTCACAATCATGAGAATTACACCATTTATAACGAAGTAAAGCAAACACAAGCAAAATTGTAAGCAAATTGCTGTAGTGTATCATTAACTCCCAGTAGAAGGTATTAGAGTAGATAAGTCAAATAAAGCTGAAATATTTACTGTGCTTTTTTTCCGTTGGAGGTGTAAATTGTATAATAAAACATGGCTTAATAAATCTATTTATTTCTAGATGCCATATGATAGCTAGAGAAATCTCACAGCAATTGGGGACTGTTCTCTTCATGAGCATTACTCTCGGGGATTGTGTAATCAAATATATATTGCTGCATTATCTGAAAAGTAATAAATGTTGCTTTATGTTTTTGCTGTATTGGAATGAAGTTAAACATATAGGGAATCAGCTACACCAAGATGTGTTTTGTGACAATATGACGGATGTCTTTTAATACATTTCTGCCATCATATTGTTTTGCCAACATGCCTCTGATGTTTTGTCATCATAAAAACAAAGAATTTTTTAATGCATGTGTAGAAAATATTTGACTGCAACAGCATATTTATTTTTTTATTATATATCCACGTTTAGTGTGTGTGTAACATGCAATATGGGGCTGTATCCCTGCACTTTGTGGGTTACTAGTTACTAATAGTGGTTAAATTATTGTGTTTGTTACTGGCATTAAAGAGACATTGTACACTAGATTTTTCTTTGCAGAAATGTTTTGTAGATGATCCGTTTATATAGCCCACCAGGGAGTGTTTTTGTAACAATGTATAGTTTTGCTTATTTTTAAATAACATTGCGTTGATTTTCAGACTCCTAACCAAGCTCTAAAGTATCAGATGTATACTGATGTCCACAGACTCCAGCTTGCTCCTGTTTGTGTAAAGGGTATTTTCATATGAAGGGGAGGGGGGATTGTCTGCCCTTCCTTCTTTCCAAGCCCCTTTCAGGGGGTGTCCCAGCCTAACCTCATCGACAGTGCTAAACTGGGAGCTTCTAAGTAAGTTTTTATACTTGATTTTTATATCAGTATCTGGGCATATCCTTTTTATAGTAGTGTTATATAAAAATTGGTTAATACTGTCCCTTTAAGTGAGTACATGCCATGCAGGGTTAAAATCCATGTTTGTGTCACTGATTACATATATTTGCATCATAGCCATTTATGTATCTGGTGTGCTTGTTACTAGTTAAACACAGCTCTGTGCATGTTACTGGTAGCAAGGAGTTAATTAAAAAAAACTTTTCAGATGTGTAAAAAATAAATGAAGCAGATATGATCAAATTGGCAGGGGTGTGAGTGAGGAGAAGGATCATTTGTTTGCCCAGGGCAGTGATGACAAACTTTTTAGAAGAGTGTGTGCAGAAAAACAATTAGTGCTCATGGTAACTTTCTTAATTTAAAGGGACCATCAAGTTTTTTGTTTTTTAATCAATAATATAAATATGAATAACTAAACATTGATGTAGATCATAATCACAACTTTACAACAAACATTTCTGCTTGAGTATAAACAAAATATAAGGTTTGTGTAATTTTTAAAACTAAGCTATCTTGGTGCAGAAACAATGATGTTTATAATCTTAGAGAACTGGGTAGAACAAAAATTGTAATATCATTTGTAATTAAAAAATGTAACAAAGGTTACTGATAGTGATACATTTAATGACCAGCTGAAAAGGAGAGAAAAGAAAAGAAGCAGAATCTTTCAGGACCCTTAGGTACCCCAAATTTTAATTGCATCATTCAAACAACTTTCCAATCGACTTCTATTGTCAAATGTGCTTTATTCTTTTGGTATCCTTTGTTGAAGGAGCAACAATGCACTACTGGGAACTAGATGAATACATCTGTAAGCCAATGAAAAGTGGCATATACGTGCAGCTACCAATCAGCAGATAGCTAAGCATATCTAGGTATGCCTTTAAACAAATGATACCAGGAGAACTAAGCAAATTTGATAATATAAATAAATTGGAAAGTTGTTAATAATTATATGATTTATCTGAATCTTAAAGGATTTTTGGGGGGTTTCACGTCCTTTAACTAACCCCTAAGAAGAAAATCTGTTTCATAGGATCTTATATTTTTTTTCCCTTAAAGTTGATTATTAAAGATATTTGCCAATACTTAACTTTCAATATAATCTTTATTTAAAAAATAAAATTATATTTGCACTTTTATCTAAAGCTAATTCCTGAAACATGTGGATTGATCACTTATAGCAAGAACTAAAGAAGGTATTGGTACCATATTATATGTCAAAAGGCAGCAAAAAATCATGTGGCTACATAGACAATAGATTTTACTACCTTTCATATTTAAGTTTAAATCATAATTAAAAAAGAAATGGTAGGAGTTTCAGGAAAATAATGCGGCTAATACAAATAATTCACAAAGATATTGGGAAACTGCTAAAGTAGCATTAAAAGCTGATATAATTTATCAAAATTAGAGGCGGATTTATAGGATAGACTTAAGACCTATTGCAATTATAAGTATTATCCCTCAGAGCAAAATAAAGGAAAATCTAATGCTGCTACAAAAGAGATATATTTTTTTATGGAATGGCAAAGAGAGAAATATAAAAGCTTTGAAGGAAGATTTCATAGGTGGGGTAATTGGTCAGGGAAAATGTTAGCTTCAATAATTAAAAAACAACATTTAAAAACTGAAATTAAATATGTAGAGGACATGAAATCCGTATCTAAAGCCTTTGTGGAATACTATCAAAACATATATACATTAATAAAAAAAACAATAGTGATGTAAAGAATATCTGTCAAATATTGATATACCATAATTAAAAGAACAACTAAAAATATTGAAACAACCAATAGAAAAAAATAAGAAATTGTAAAGATAAGAAAATCATTTCCTATGGTTAAACTGACTGGGCCACATGGTTTACCAGCAGACATTCATAATGATCCATTAACTAAAATATTTACGCTCTTACATAATTTGTTCAAGAAATATTATGAAGATAGACAAATTACCATGTGAATTTAAAATGGCTCATATTGCTGTAATTTTAAAATTTAATAAAGACCCTTTTATGACAATCCTGCCTTCCAATGTCCCTAGGCAATGCTGATTATAAATCATTATGAAAATTTGAGCAAATAGAATGAAAACAATACAACACTGTTTAATATTTAAGAACCAAACAGGCTTTTTGAATGGAAGATCACAAGTAATATTAGAAAGGTACTTTATGTCATTGAAAAATATGCCTGATCAAGGGCTATAAAGTCTTCTTCAGGTCTGCTGGAGGTCTTCCTGTTATCTTTGGAAGCAGATGACTATATTCTTATAGGCGAGCGGGCAGCAGACACTGTACATCCACTGCCCGCATGTACTATTGTACAAGGATTGCCTCATGCAATGTCGCCCTCTGCTCTTGTGCGATTGACAGAGCCTTTGAATCACCTTGAACTATTGCATTATGGTTGATTTATTGGTTGTATTACTGCTGCTTCTTATATGAGCAAGTGGCCCCACAAGGTTTCCAAAGTAGCATTGGCTGCTTAATACACAGAGCCTATAATGTTTTAAACCAATACTTTGAAAAAATAGAGTTCTAAAGGTTTGGAGAATCTTACTACTCTCATTTTATGGGAGAATTTAATTAATTAAATAGCTATATTGCCTAGATTAATGTACCTAATGCAGATGCTACATTATTCATGAAAAAAATTGTATTTGACCAGATTAAATATATTGCTTAGAGGTTTTATATGGAATGGCAAGAAAGCTAAAATTAGACTGGATAAAATATACAATATGTAATACTTGTGGTAGAAATCTTAATGAGATATGGATTTGGTTGGATTCTAGGAAAAGATTATTTTTCTATGCAGAAAATAGATCAATAGATAATGTAATCAATTTATTCGAACTACTTACCCCATGTATGAATGACCATATATTATTTCAGGATATATTAAAACAAAGCAAGGGAAATCGGTTATAAATATCTGGATAATGATTTCAAATACTCAAAATTTAAAAAACGATGCATTCAGATGGTTTTGCAGTGGTGCAGATGGAAAGAAAATCACGACTAAAAAAAAAGATTTTAATAAAACCAGTACTGTTAGTGATAATCAAGACAGGGCAAGTGTGACTTTTAATAAAAAAAACAAACACTATTTGTATATGTTAAGGTCCTGAAGTGACTATTGAAGTATGTCTATCCTGCCAAGATACGTAAAGTTCATGTGGTTACTAAGTGTGGTGGATGTATTCTAATGACAAAAGGTGAATATCACACATGAAAATTAGTATTTTCCTTGCAGAGTGAACAAAGGGGTAACCTTAAGAGATGTGATTGGGCTATTGTATTAGTCAGGTTTTGGATACCTCAAAGTTTCTATTTCAGAAAGAGATGCTTAACACAAAAAACATTCGGAAGCTTTTTTGTTGAAAACTTGGCGGTGTTAGTTTTTACAAACACAATGTTATAGAGTGTGATCACTCAGGACACTTGCCAACAAATTTGGTAGGAAAGTAAAAATCCTTTTCAGGTGCAAATAACAGATTGTAATAAAGGCCAAATGTCCGGATCTAATGTTAAATTGATTATCCAATAATTCAGCGGTTTTGGTGCAAGATATCTTCGTTTCTTAAAAAGACTCTAAAATATAAAGTTCTTTTGGATAGAAAAAATATTTTATTTTTTGTAGATGTAAATATTCTATAACAATGTAAAAAAAAAGAAATCATGATTATAACGATTCTATTAGCTAGGAAATGTATGTTTAGATATTGGATTAGAAAACAGTGCCCTAATATAAGAAGATCAACTAGAGTCCTTTTCAAAGGGACAAATACCCCTTGTATAGGGGAGACCCTTAAATGCACAGGTCTCTACTTGTTAGCTGTAAGTCATATAGCAAGTACAATTGTACTAAAAGTTTCCCAAGGGTCCGCTGGGCTCCTGGGGCCCGTCGGCAGCTTTTCCTGCTCCACTTCCCCCCTCTTCACGACCTTCTTCCTGCGTGCCCGGTGTGTAGTTACCTTTAGGGAGACCCCTCTCCTAGGCTCAATGTGACCGAAGGTCCGTAGCTTGGAGATGCACTGCTCCCACAAGCCTCTTGCTCAATCGTAGCGACCCGGACACCAATGATCACTCACACACTGTGGCTCCAGCACATAACATCGTCAGACATGGCCGACTTCCAGGTGGTAAGTGATTATTGCGGCAGCGGAGCTGCTCCGTAATGGTTGAAATCCAATGCAAACACCAACGATATCAAATGATTCACCTCCTGGGAAAAGTACACTGCTAATGCTCCAAAAACGGCCAAGTAAACTTGTAAAAAGGAAGTCCGGAGCAGCAGTTAAAAATACGATTTTTTATTGATCTTCTTTAAATAAATGAACATAGAAACAAGCAAACAGGCCAAAACGCATAATCTTTTCTGCATACTAAGGGCCTGTTTGCTTGTTTCTATGTTCATGTTTTTAAAGAAGATCAATAAAGAATCGTATTTTTAACTGCCGCTCCGGAATTTCTTTTTACAAATATCCTTTTTAAAGGGGCATTATAAACCAAAATTATTATAGGCTATTTACATAAAGCATTAGGTGTAGATACAATTTGCAATTGACATGTATTACCTATTTTGCAGCTAACTCTCCTAAAAATGGGATAAACCATGCAGGGTTTTTCACTGAGCATGAATACCCATGTACTATACTCTAATCACTGAGCTATTGTTTTCTCTTCACTCCCTAACTGGGAGCTAATCTTCTGACACACTTCTCAGTGAAATATGACCCTTTACAAATAAAACAACAGTTTCTCAGCAGACCTCATATAACTTAGTGAAGCTACACTGAGTCAGGCATGTCAATTAGTGACTTCCTGCTGTAGGCAGTTATGGAGTGAAGATAAAACAAAGCTCAGTGAGTAGTGTACTTAGGTATTCATATTCACTTAAACACCCTACATGGTTTATCCCATTTTTAGGAGAGTTAGCTACAAAATAGATAATGCATGTCAATTACAAATTGTATCTACACCTAATGCTTTATTTAAATAGCCTATAATAATGTTGGTGTATAATGCCCCTTTAACCAAATAACTAAAGAGAAATATGATGACTACCTTGACTTGAATATTCATTTAAAATGTTTGATTAAAAAATTGGGTATTTACTATTCATTTAAATCATGGATCATGAGACACAAAAGTGTATATTTAAAATATTTATAAATATAAATATTTTAGGGAGTGTTGTAATAGCGTGAAAATGGACAGACGTTATTAATTTGTAAGATTGATATTTGTATCTAGATGCTTCGACATTTGTTTGTTCCACTTTGTAGTCTAATATCTTGACCATTAGGAAGCTTATAATCTCCTAATAATAAGTATAGTTTTAAAACTATGAGAATATTATATATACATTTTACCTTTGTCTGTAGTATTTTAAGAATAAAGTAAAAAAAAAAACAACACAATCATGATACACGGATAAGAGGGTAAAGCTATATTCACACATTTTAATGTTTAGATTGCAGGAGTAAATGTTCTATGTAATGCAACTGCCAATGTCCTTTGACTCAGTACAATAGAACAGATAACAGGCCCAACTGATGGCTGTAAAGCCCTCATATTATCTGCTTATAGATTGTGATTAGAATTTTTATTCATTGAATTAGCTTAATCCTTTGTGAATCTAGATAGAATTGATAGCAGCTTTGGGTTAAAGCAGCAAAATGAATATTCTGTCTCGAAGGGATGACAGTGCTGCATGTTTGCCGTTTTGAGTTATAATATTACAACTAGATTAACTTTGAGGGTCACTCATGTTCTCTGGCAACTAATTAATGAATAATGCAGATAATAATAATAAAATAAATTGAATAAAATGCTGATGTTTTTAACAGTTATTCTATTCTGCCTTTGCTATTACGTTAAAGGGACACTGAACCCAAAAATGTTTTTTTCATGGTTTAGATAGAGCATGCAATTTTAAGCAACTTTCTAATTTACTCCTATTATCAATTTTTCTTTGTTCTTTTGCTATCTTTATTTGAACAAAATGGCATCTAAGCTAAGGAGCCAGACAATTTTTTGGTTCAAAACTATGGACAGCACTTGCTTATTGGTGGGTGAGTTTATCCACCAATCAGCAAGAATAACCCAGGTTGTTCCCCAAAAATGGGCCGCCATATAAAACTTACATTCTTGCTTTTCAAATAAAGATACCAAGAGAATGAAGGCAATTCGATAACAGGAGTAAATTAGAAAGTTGCTTAAAATTGCATGTTCTATCTGAATCACAAAAGAAAAGCATTGGGTTCAGTGTCTCTTTAAGTTATATTGCAGTTTATTTCATTGAGTATTAAATAAGTAAAAAAAAACTTTTTTAAATAGGTTCATTTAACCACATGATAGATATGATCCAAAGGAGAAAAAAAGGTGTGTGATGTACTATGCCACGGCAACAGGGGGGGTTTTGGAGACTAACCCACAAACAGAGGGATACATGGCTGTGGTTAAAACATGAGAGTGCATAATTGTAATCAATCTTATTGAGATTACCCATAGCAAACCAGGAAACTGATTGAAAGCTACATATTGTTATGCATCAGCAGACACAGTGTTACGTTAAATGGAACTCTAATTATAAATCATACGTTTTAAGTCTTTTCAAGAACAACAAACCAAAACTCAAATTTCTGATTATAAAACTTGACAAACTTCCCCATCGTTTTACTTAAAACTGTTTAACAGATTTGGGGATTTTTATTTAGGTGTTTTTCCATATAACAATATGTGAAACATTTTGAAGGAACTACAGCCCAGACCTCTAAATTGTTCTGGTTGAATTTGGCAGCATTTTAAGGTGTAGGCTTATTGCACCAAATTCTCCAAAACTCTCTTGTCTGGCAAGATTTTATGATGTATTTTTTACCTTGGGAACTGTGTATCTTATTAAGGGATGTTCATTAATAGACATTCACGTTACAAAATAATGTTCACTAAAATAAGCTGATGATTTCTCTCCATGCCAGCAAGTGTTTGAGAAATCGATCAACTATCAAGTATCTATTTTTATTTCTATCAATAATCCTTACTGTTAGAAATTTCTAAAAACCAACACATGTATATTTGAGCCTAATCAAAAAAATATAAAAGTGAAGTCTGACAAACTTCATGCTAAGATCTGTGTAATGCCAAGTGTCCATTTTGTTTTAGTATCAAGGTCAGTTTGTTAGGGTAATCATTGATTTGTTGTTCAAACAGCCAATGACAAATATCTGTTAATTGCCTATTATCTAATTGGTCAGTTTTCTTTGTATTTTTCAGTGATATATATATATATATATTTTTTTAATTACCCATTATCTCTTATTTTGTCTAAGTGAGCATCTGAGTCTGATCACTTATTCAAGCTTCTTGCAATCCAAAAGAATGCATAATTATTGTCCATAACAAAGCAGTAGAGCTCCCTGCTGTTATCAATACAAGTTTACATAGCCTCACAGCCTATATTTTAAAATGAATTATTTTTTTTCTGTAGATATTATTTCATTGGTTGTGGCCGACACTAATATGTTATAGATACACACTGACTGCATTATTCTCATTTGGTAAACTGATGCATCAAAAACACTATAAAATAAAAGCTACATTCACTGCACACGAGACTAAATGTCTAGAACATGTAGTTTAAATTACTGTACATCCTGACAGAGAATGAACAAACCCACAGAGGGAATTTAACAAAGCTTTTAGCACTTCTATGGAGACCACGACAGTAGATAATCAAATTGCAAAAATGTGCACTAAAGAGACATAAGGTTAAAAAGGACAACAACAAAAGTGCCATCAATAAATTGTCTGGGCTGCAGTGCTCACATGCTAACCTGGTGTCATCTCTAGAAAACATATTTAGCTTCTGCTGTTATTGGGAAGCTATTTGTTTTGCAAGATAATAGAGCTGTTATTATTATAGGACTAGCAAATTGCCAGTACAATTTCATAACCAAAAAATACATGATAAAAAGGCAATGCAATAGCACTTATTTTACAGATTACTTTACTGGCAAATTTCATAGATAATGTAATTTTCCTACCACCTGTATCATGTGACATCCATCAGCCAATCACAAAATACATATACATATATACCGTGCACTGTTGCACATGCTCAGTAGGAGTGGGTGACAGAAAGTGTACATATAAAAAGATTATGCACATTTTAGTAATGGAAATAAATTGAAAAATGTGTGTATATTTTATATATATAAATAAAAAATAAATATATATATATATATATATATATATATATATATATATATATATATATATATATATATATATATTGTATACTCTATCTGAATCATGACATTTTAATTTTGACTTTAGTGTTCCTGCAGTAAATAGTTGTCTTCAAGTGAAAGTCAATCCTAGCGCTTTACAAACATTAGGATTGACTATTGAAACAAATAAAGGGGACTTTCATTCATAAAGTATAGGATACTTAATGTAGAAAGCTCCTTTATTTGTTTCAATTGATTGCCGTTTTTAGCTGCTACAGCAGCCCACGGCTAAAAAAAATTCTGCTAAGAGGTGACATTTTCACCTCTTTGCCAATAGCCATGCGGTAAATCCATCTTGGCGCCCATGGGAGCCGGATTTCCCGCACGGCTATTTGCTAAGAGGTGAAAACGTCACCTCTTAGCAGAATTTTTTTTAGCCGTGGGCTGCTGTAGCAGCTAAAAACGGCAATCAATTGAAACAAAGGAGCTTTATGCATGAAGTATCTTATACTTAATGAATGAAAGTCCCCTTTATTTGTTTCAATAGTCAAAACTAGCGTTTGTAAAACGCTTGGATTGACTTTCACTTTAATGGAGATTTATGAACTTGCAAACCCATATTTAAATAAAATCAGATTGATAAAGTATAGCTTCAGTTTCAGAATCTACAGATGTGTTACTATGCTTTGTAAATTATTATGATTATTTTTTTTAAATTAAAAAGCACCAAGTAGTATTTAATCTATCACCTAACAAGTCCTAGGGTGTATGGTAAAAAATGCTGGGCAAACTCAAACATGATAGTGGTTTGTATAGTGCCTGTGAAGACATATTTTGTTCCATACAAGCCTCTGTTGACAATCTGAGCAGGTCTGGTGTTTGAATACTGGTGCTAAAGTACTCACAGAATATGTGCGTGGTGCCGCTCAAAAACAGTATTAACTTTTACGAGAAACATTTAGTAATGGAAGTATATTGCAAAAATGCTTCTGTTTTAAGATTAAATGCACTCTCTCACATTTCCTTTTTGTCTTTTCTACCCTTTAAAGGGACAGTTCACCCAAAAATGTTCTCCTCTTTAAATTGTTCCCAATTATTCATTTTACCTGCTGGAGTGTTTTAAATTGTTTACAAGTAGCTCCTTTACCCTTATTTTGGCATTTAAAATAGCTGATTTAGCCTGTGGTATCCCAACCTATACTGAAAGTTTCTATACTGGAGTATATTCTATTGAATAGCCTAAGTAAACACAGCCAGCATAAGAGATTACACTCTCAGTGGGGGGCATGATAGTTAAGTAATAAAATGATAGTTTTCCATTGTTCTCTCTAAGTATTAAGCTTTGGTGTTCCAGACAAATATAAGATAAGGAAGCAAGTGTGTGTACACAAAGTGATAACATAATGAGATATGATATTACCTGAAGCTCAACCCATTGTAATAGGCTGTGGTTTAAAAGCACAAAACCAGCTACTTCATATACACAAATAAACCTGAAAATTCAATTTCTCATATATTTTATACTCTGCAGCTGGTATAACAAGTCATTGAAAATACATTAATGTAAAAACAATTTTACAGTGTACTGTCCCTTTAAGTATGAGTTAAGCTGAGGCAAGGGCCATCTTAACCACAAGATCAAGTGGCGGCACTTCAGTAATTGAGTCAATTTCTGTGAGACCCAGAATGCTCCTGTCTTTCATCTCCTTTTGTGGTGAAGCCACACTCTCACTCCAGGAACTGTGACTATCAGACCCAGACCTCTCCTGTCCTCCAGCATAACCATATCATGCACAAAGACTCAGGGGTCAATTAATTATTGGCTGAATTGGGCCAATTCAACCTGTTTCCGTGTGAGCCTTTAGGCTCGCTGGAAACAGGAGTTAAGACGCAGCAATCTATAGAACGCTGCTCCTTAACTCATATGCCACCTCTGAGGCTGAGTACAGCAATCCGCCTGATCCTATACGATTAGGCTTATTGACACCCCCTGCTAGCGGCCACAAATCTGCAGGGGCGGTATTGCACAAGCAGTTCACTAGATCTGCTTGTACAATGTTGAATACGGACAGCGTATGCTGTCCGAATTCAACGATGTCTGGCGGACATGATACGCTACAGTGTATCATGTCCGCCAGACTTTAATAAATTGACCCCATAGAGTCAGTTAGGGGAGATATTTAACATCCTTCCCACCTATTGCACAATTGTACATAAGCATTGGTTGCATGCAGACAGGCTTAGTAACAGGGTTGGCCTGGCTAGAGCGGTGTTTTTCAACTAGTGTGCCGTGAGAGATCCTCAGGTGTGCCACGGCAGACTGACAACAGTGTGACATATTTTTTAAACTTTGCTTGTTTTTTACTCCCAGTGCAGGGGTAGTTTGTAGGAGGCATGGCATAACAGCACGATACATACAGTATGTGTGTGTTTGTGTGTATGTGTATATATATATATATATATATATATATATATATGCTGTATTAGGCTACAATGTGTGATTTTTTTTAATTTTGGGATGGTGGTGTGCCACAGGATTTTTTAATGTAAAAAAGTGTGCCACAGCAAAAAAAGGTTAAAAATCACTGGGCTAGTGGGTTCATATTCTAATCAGTCATTTTACTATGAGGAGGAGAGGTGTAATTTCATTCTCAGACCCAGGCAGCACGACTGAAGTCGGCCCTGGCTAAAACTTGTGATACCTTAGTGTTTCCCTTATATTCCTGAGAATGACTGATCCAAAGCAATGTTCTAAAGGAAAATGGTTTTGAAAAAGTAGAATAGAGTAATTTTGTACATGCAGGATTCTACCATTCTCATTTGTTTTCTGTGTACTCACAAGAACTTCCCTGCTTGGATTCTAAAGTGATTGAAGCAGAACAGCTCATAAAGCATTGTCTGTTTTACAGATTCCCAGTTGTGAATGGTTCAATTTGTTCTGAAAGAATAACAATTAGATAGAGCAATAAAATCTTACTCCAGATCAGTGATCTTCCATGGGCCATGAATTCCTTTGGTAAATGCATTTAAAGCAGCAGTCTTGTCTTTTCAGGCCTCTGAAACTATTTTCACACTTCATTTTTGATGCTTTATTATGTAAGAAATATATCAGTATAGTTGATAGTCATTGTTAATAATCTCCAGGTAAATGTGTCTGCTTTAGATGTTCTGTTATATATTTAAAAAGTAAAAAATAAAAAATGCTCCCTCCAGTGAATTTTTTAAACTTTGTAGTAACAGACAATTTATTAATAGAAATACAGAGAAAACAAACTAAAAGAGTGTCTTAAATATTAAAATAATTGAGAAGGAAATAAACTCAAATCCTAAGCTGCTGTACATCAATATTGTTTCAGAAAATATGAGGGGAGATCTGTAATAACTATATCTATTTTCAATAATTATGAACCCACAATATTCAGCAATCATCAATAAAAAATTAATTAAGTTCTTCAATAATATTTTACTATTTTTTTTTTATGCAGAGCATGCATCAACAATTTCAATGCTACATGTATAAGACAAGATAAGTATGTGTATAATCAGCTTCTGATTGGTTCTACAGTTAAAGGGATATTTTACTGTAAAATCTTCTCTCCTTTAATGTGTTCCCAACGCTCAATGTTAGCTGCTGGAGTGTATTAAATTGTTTTCAAATAACAAATGTATCTTTATTTTTGTATTTGAAATTGATGATTTTGCCAGTTGAAACCTCAACTTAAAATGAGAAAATTAATATGTTTGTTTGCTGTTAATGGCTAAGGCTAGGTTATTATCCAACAAAAGTCTATTGGAACTATTTTGTAGATGTGTCAGGCTGACTTTTTGGCTAGAAACTGCTTGAGCATGAGTTTAAAGGGGCATTACAATTATAGCATGCAACAGAATTAAGCACTATAATGCAAAAATAAAAGGTTTAAAAATCGTACATTTTTGGCACAGCTTTCAAATTGTTGCAAATCAGGAGCTTTTCAGGTTCACAACAGTTGAAAATCATGGTGGAATCCTGGTCTCCTTTAATGCAGCCAATTAGGGATAGATGTAAAGGAGCACTTGCTCTAAACTAAACAATCACTGTGCAGAATGTTGCAGGCTATGGTAAATTGAATCATACTTTGGCCTCTTTGAATGTAATGAAGAAGCATGCTATTGAGAAGTATTTTACAGCAGATAAATGGAATATACATAATATACCTGTGCATTCGGATCCTTAATTGCTGAATTTCCAAGATATACAAGGATTATGTGTGGCTCAGGACTGTGGTTTCTACTAAAACTATCAGTACTTCAATATTGCGACTTCACTATTTCCTTAAAATTATGGAGGAGACATGATAAATTATTAAAAAGCATGTAGCTGATAAGTAGTTTGTATTTACTACTTTTATATTGTCTATATTATATAAACTAATGATATTATTTTAGCACTGCTTTTCAATAGATACATCAACCAGGGTGTCATTTCTCTTTTCTCAGAAGTGGGCAATTCTTAAAATTGAATTCTTGCTATACAAGTAGTTGACATTTCATTGTTCATCATTTGAAAGACAAATATATCCATTAAAGGACCAGTCAAGTAAAAAAAAAAAACTTTCATGATTTAAATAGGGCATGTCATTTTAAACAACTTTCCAATTTACTTTTATTACCAATTTTGCTTTGTTCTTTTGGTATTCTTAGTTGAAAGCTAAACCTAGGAGGTTCATATGCTAATTTCTTAGGCCTTGAAAGCCGCCTCTAATCTGAAAGCATTTTGACAGTTTTTCACCATTAGAGGGCGTTAGTTCATGTGTTTTATATAGATAACATTGAGCTCAGGCATGTGAAGCTCCAAGAAACAAGCACTGATTGGCTAAAATGCAAGTCTGTCAAAAGAACTGAAATAAGGGGTCCGTTTGCAGAGGCTTAGATACAAGGTAATTACAGAGCTAAAATGTGTATTATTATAACTGTGTTGGTTATGCAAAACTGGGGAATGGGTAATAAAGGGATTATCTACCTTTTTAAACAACAAATATTCTGGTATTGACTGTCCCTTTAAGAATAGTGCAAGAAGTTAAAGGGACAATCAAGTCAAAATTAAACTTTCACGATTTAGATAGAGCAGGTAATTTTAAACAACTTTCCAATTTACTTCCTTTAATAAAAAGTGCATAATCTTTTTATATTGACACTTTTTTTATCACCAGCTCCTACTGAGCATGTGCAAGAGTTTACAGAATATACATATATGCATTTGTGATTGGCTGATGGCTGTCACATGATACAGGAGGAGTAGAATTTACTGTGTCCTTTAACAATACAGTATTAAGATCCAATGAGAACAGTAATGTTTTAGTAGCTCACAATTTCTTACCTGTTATACATGTAGCATGTAACTAGTTTTGAGAATAAGAAAATCCACAATTTTCAGAGCTAAAGTACATGAAAATTGGACAAAATAAATAGTGAACATAATTTATATTTTATATTAAAATCTCAAGATGTTTACTGTATCTTAAACCAAAATCCCAGCATTAAACCAATGCAATTTATAGAACAATTTAATAGTCTTATTTTTTCACACCTACATATCCTTTAGTAATATTTTTTTTCCGATAACAATATGCCATATTTATTAATAAATTCACCTGCATTAAATGTTCTATTTTTACCTATTTTTTTTCAGATGAATTCAATCATTAAATTAGTGTTATAATCTTTTTTTCAAATTAGTTCATGCCATTTTGTATTCATGCATTGTTATGATGTGAGCATTACCTGCCATTGTCATAGAAGTATTTAAATATTCTAGTCAAGTATGAGTGGAATACAGATTCTTTATTATAAATTATGCTTATTATGAGTTCATTTTTCAGAGCTGTTTTATATGCACTTCCTCATCATGTGCTAGAATATACAAATTGGACCGTTGACAATAACTAGCTGCGTGAATCACTAATGTTATATTTAGGTCACTTTCAAAAAATACTGCAAGGGACAAATTTGTCAATGCACAAATTAGGCAGATGCCCAGGAAGGAGCCTCTTAATTTTCAGGAGTCCCTTGGCATATGTGCAGTTTAGCCACTATTTTCTTATAATATGCAATCTTAGACATAGGGGTATATTTATTAATGTGCGAGCGGACATGATACAATGTAGCGTATCATGTCCGCCGCACATATCGATAAATGCCGACAGCATACTCTATCAACATTTATCATTTCACCAGCAGTTCTTGTGAACTGCTGGTACAATGCCGCCCTCTGCAGATTCACGGCCCATCAGCCGCTAGCAGGGGGTGTCAATCAACCCGATCGTATTCGTTTTGTTTTCAGCAGAGGAACTTTTTTTTTTTTTAATACAAAACTGATTTCATTTGAAAATACCCCTTTTTAGAATTAAATGTCCCCAGTTGGTAATATTGATGTGTTTTATATCATTTCAAATGGTTGCTATCTTTACATACACACATTGTGCCCTTTACACCTCTGTATACCAAAATAAAATGATTATCAAATCACAAGATAAAAACAGAACCACATGTTATTCAAAAATGTAGCAAGACCTCTATAAATTATTTATACACATTCTATTAGAGTGAAGATGTTCCGTTCTTTCAGTTTGTGAAGCTGCAGTATTGAGACCTTTTATAGTGAGTAGTTCAGAGACCTACCACTGTTACTATCTAGGCTGAAATACAGTCCCCCATTTTAGTAAGTTAGTTGAATTATGGTTGTCTTTTTCTTGCCCTTATAATGTCTTGATCTTTATGCTGCTGGTTCCTGTTTCATCCAGCTTTCTATGGGAATTCTGCTTTCATTATTTTAGATTTCATGCACACCAAGGTATCTGTATTAGAATGTGCACTTGATTAAAATGTACTTCCCAGAAAGATTTTTTATGCTTTGATGAAATGTTTGTTCTACAGAAAAAGCAGATAAGAGAAAATTGGCCCAAAACTGCAAAAGCTATAGGTATACTGCAATAATGCGGAAAATTAACATTTATATATATATATAATTTTATTTAAAAAAAAATGTGAGATAAATGTGATAGTACACTGTCACTTTAACCAGTATGCATTGTTCCCACGTCAACACTGTTAGTTTTAATATAAATGTGACAACTTTAATTAACCTTTTCATGCAAAAGTATTTTATGAATTTATATATTGTTCTATTTCTATGCACAATAATAGTGTTAATGTGTTATGTCTTATTATCCCTTTTCCCTGCAGACAGTAATAATCTATCATATTTAAAAAATGTATATTCTGAACAACACCTTTACAGAAAAAATAAAAAAATCAATAAATAAAATAAACACATTGTGTCCCAAAAGGGGATTAAGTAACTAGATTGAGAACCTTCACCCATTGTGTCCAGGGATGAATTAATGCATTTTAGCTTCTCAGGTGGAATTGCCAGACATATTCTTTTGGGAAGGTTTTTTTTTCTGTGAAAAGCTGAGTAATCTATTTAGCTTCATTACTACTTTAACATCTCTTTATATACTTATAATAGGTGCCTGCAAGTATATTCTGTTCTAACATGTGCTCCTACATATTTTCCTCTTATACGTGCACCTCGAACATGTGATTCTCCAAAGTATACTCCTGCAACGCAAGCTCTTCATACAACAGGTTTAAATAGCAAATGCAAGTTTGCATCTTTGTCTATATAAAAATGAAACCGAGTATTTAAGGAGGTACAAGCAAACACACAGGGATCTATCCAATAAAAGTCAAATATTATGATCACATTCTGTAAACAAGTCAAGTAATCTCAATTTGCTCTAAATTGGATTTTGCGCGTATTATGAGTTGAAAGTAAAGCGTTTCCCGCTTGCACCACTAATCCAATGTGCACAAAAAGCCGAACTTACAATATTGCAAACGGGTTAACTTATTCCCCCATAGACTTCAATTAAACGAGAAAAATTGTGAAAAAAACGAACACCCTACTTGCGTGTAAACCCGAATGCATTTAACCAAGTGCGCTTAGATTAATGTTTCACATTCCAATGTTCTTCACATAGCAGCATATGTTCTATATATTCATAAATAAATTATATATATATATATATATATATATATATATATATATATATATATATATATATAGTAAAGCAAGATAGCGTCAGCACTTATTCATACAAAATTCCACTTTATTGAGGCAACAGACAAAGTTAACAGCTGTTTTTAACTTTGTCTGTTGCCTCAATAAAGTGGAATTTTGTATGAATAAGTGCTGACGCTATCTTGCTTTACTATATTCACATATGTGGGCTGGCAGATCCCACTCAGCGGACGTGCACTACTTTAATCCTGGAAAAGGTTGCTGAAAAAATGCTGAAATAATAGCATTAAGAAAGGTGCTGGACTTACCTGTTAAAGTTGTATATATATATATATATATATATATATATACACACACACTGTATTTATCATGGTATTTTGGTAAAAAATATACACATATATGATTATATACATGTATAGATATATACAGATATATATGTAGGACTATGGATTTTAAAATATTTAGAACATATTACCCACTGGGAAGAACATTGGAATGTTAAATATTTATAGTTAAAACCTTTATTAAATATGAATATTGCATAAAAATGATTTTACATGTTTTCAGCTGCTTAACTGCAAAAGGCTCCACATGCACTTATAATATATGACTAGATATGTAAACATATGTATTTATGTAACATATATATATATATATATATATATATATCTTTAATAATTAAAAGTACATTATTTTCTATGTGAAGAATTTAGGAATTTAAAATATGTTTTGCGCATCGCTTTTAACGTGGACGGGTCAGCAAACATGAAAACTTTGGATTTAAATATTACATATAAAATATTAATAAAAATTAATATAAATTATTAAAAAAATTAATAAATATACTGTAACATATATATATATTTAAAATGGATTTAGAATATTTTACAGGATGTTTATTCATTTCTCTTGTTAAGTGTATCCAGTCCACGGATCATCCATTACTTATGGGATATTAACTCCTCCCCAACAGGAAGTGCAAGAGGATTCACCCAGCAGAGCTGCTATATAGCTCCTCCCCTAACTGCCATTACCAGTCATTCTCTTGCACCCAACGAATAGATAGGATGTGTGAGAGGACTGTGGTGATTATACTTAGTTTCATACCTTCAATCAAAAGTTTGTTATTTTATAATAGCACCGGAGTGTGTTATTCCTTCTCTGGTAGAATTTGAAGAAGAATCTACCTGAGTTTTTCTATGATTTTAGCCGGAGTAGTTAAGATCATATTGCTGTTTCTCGGCCATCTGAGGAGAGGTAAACTTCAGATCAGGGGACAGCGGGCAGATTAATCTGCAAAGAGGTATGTAGCAGCTTATTATTTTCTGACAATGGAATTGATGAGAAAATTCTGCCATACCGATATAATGTAAACTCAGCCTTAAATGCAGTAGCAGCAACTGGTATCAGGCTGTCATGTATGTATATTTTACACTTCAGTATTCTGGGGAATGGCACTTCACTGGAATTATACTGTATGCATAAAACTTTAGCCTAATTTGCAGGGACTAGCAACAGGCTTTTTAATAACACTCAATTTATTAATGTTAAACGTTTTTTGCTGGCATGTAAAATTGTTTAATTTTCTGAGGTACTGGGTGAAAAAATGTTTTGGGCACTATTTTTTTTTTCCACTTGGCAGTCGTTTTATTTAATTTATGACAGTTTACTGATCTCTCTCACTGTTATGTGTGAGGGGGAGATTCAGTCAGAAGTTTATTGTCTTCCCTGCATGATCCGGTTCATCTCTACAGAACTCAGGGGTCTTCAAAACTTGTTTTGAGGGAGGTAATCACTCACAGCAGAGCTGTGAGATTGTAGTTGACTGTGATAAAAAAACGTTTATTTCTGTATTTTTTTTTTTTTTCTCTGCTATCAGGGTTAGTTATCCTTTGCTAATGGGAGCAATCCTTTGCTAAAATTGTGTTTTTTACAAAGATTTGATGCTATAACTTTTCAGTTTATTAATTTTCAACTGTCATAACTTTTTCTGTGCTTCTTATAGGCACAGTACGTTTTCATATTATAGTAAATTACTTGAAAAGTATTTCCAAGTTGCTAGTTTATTTGCTAGTGTGTTAAACATGTCTGATTCAGAGGAAGATATCTGTGCTATATGTACTAAAGCCAAAGTGGAGCCCAATAGAAATTTATGTACTAACTGTATTGATGCTACTTTAAATAAAAGTCAATCTGTACAAATTGAACATATTTCACCAAACAACGAGGGGAGAGTTATGCCGACTAACTCGCCTCACGTGTCAGTACCTGCATCTCCCGCTCGGGAGGTGCGTTATATTGTAGCGCCGAGTACATCTGGGCGGCCATTACAAATCACATTACAGGATATGGCTACTGTTATGACTGAAGTTTTGGCTAAATTACCAGAACTAAGAGGTAAGCGTGATCACTCTGGGGTGAGAACAGAGTGCGCTGATAATATTAGGGCCATGTCAGACACTGCGTCACAATTTGCAGAACATGAGGACGGAGAGCTTCATTCTGCGGGTGACGGTTCTGATCCAAACAAACTGGATTCAGATATTTCAAATTTTAAATTTAAGCTGGAAAACCTCCGTGTATTACTAGGGGAGGTGTTAGCGGCTCTGAATGATTGTAACACAGTTGCAATACCAGAGAAAATGTGTAGGTTGGATAAATATTTTGCGGTACCGGCGAGTACTGACGTTTTTCCTATACCTAAGAGACTTACTGAAATTGTTACTAAGGAGTGGGATAGACCCGGTGTGCCGTTCTCACCCCCTCCGATATTTAGAAAGATGTTTCCAATAGACGCCACCACACGGGACTTATGGCAAACGGTCCCTAAGGTGGAGGGAGCAGTTTCTACTTTAGCTAAGCGTACCACTATCCCGGTGGAGGATAGCTGTGCCTTTTCAGATCCAATGGATAAAAAGTTAGAGGGTTACCTTAAGAAAATGTTTGTTCAACAAGGTTTTATATTGCAACCTCTTGCATGCATTGCGCCTGTCACGGCTGCAGCAGCATTTTGGTTTGAGTCTCTGGAAGAGACACTTGAATCAGCTCCATTAGATGAGATTACACACAAGCTTAAAGCCCTTAAGTTAGCTAACTCATTTATTTCAGATGCCGTAGTACATTTAACTAAACTTACGGCTAAGAATTCCGGATTCGCCATTCAGGCACGCAGAGCACTGTGGCTAAAATCCTGGTCAGCTGACGTTACTTCTAAATCTAAATTGCTTAATATACCTTTCAAAGGGCAGACCTTATTCGGGCCCGGGTTGAAAGAAATTATCGCTGACATTACAGGAGGTAAAGGCCATGCCCTGCCTCAAGACAGAGCCAAACCTAAGGCTAGACAGTCTAATTTTCGTTCCTTTCGTAATTTCAAAGCAGGAGCAGCATCAACTTCCTCTGCACCAAAACAGGAAGGAGCTGTTGCTCGCTACAGACAAGGCTGGAGACCTAACCAGTCCTGGAACAAGGGCAAGCAGGCCAGGAAACCTGCTGCTGCCCCTAAGACAGCATGAATCGAGGGCCCCCGATCCGGGAACGGATCTAGTGGGGGGCAGACTTTCTCTCTTCGCCCAGGCTTGGGCAAGAGATGTCCAGGATCCCTGGGCGTTAGAGATCATATCTCAGGGATACCTTCTAGACTTCAAATTCTCTCCCCCAAGAGGGAGATTTCATCTGTCAAGGTTGTCAACAAACCAAATAAAGAAAGAGGCGTTTCTACGCTGCGTACAAGATCTTTTATTAATGGGAGTGATCCATCCGGTTCCGCGGTCGGAACAAGGACAAGGGTTTTACTCAAATCTGTTTGTGGTTCCCAAAAAAGAGGGAACTTTCAGGCCAATCTTGGATTTAAAGATCCTAAACAAATTCCTAAGAGTTCCATCGTTCAAAATGGAAACTATTCGGACAATTTTACCCATGATCCAAAAGGGTCAGTACATGACCACAGTGGATTTAAAGGATGCTTACCTTCACATACCGATTCACAAAGATCATTACCGGTATCTAAGGTTTGCCTTTCTAGACAGGCATTACCAGTTTGTAGCTCTTCCATTCGGATTGGCTACGGCTCCGAGAATCTTCACAAAGGTTCTGGGTGCTCTTCTGGCGGTACTAAGACCGCGAGGAATTGCGGTAGCTCCGTACCTAGACGACATTCTGATACAAGCTTCAAGCTTTCAAACTGCCAAGTCTCATACAGAGTTAGTACTGGCATTTCTAAGGTCGCATGGATGGAAGGTGAACGAAAAGAAGAGTTCTCTCTTTCCACTCACAAGAGTTCCCTTCTTGGGGACTCTTATAGATTCTGTAGAAATGAAGATTTACCTGACAGAAGACAGGTTAACAAAGCTTCAAAATGCATGCCGTGTCCTTCATTCCATTCAACACCCGTCAGTAGCTCAATGCATGGAGGTGATCGGCTTAATGGTAGCAGCAATGGACATAGTACCCTTTGCACGCCTACATCTCAGACCGCTGCAATTGTACATGCTAAGTCAGTGGAATGGGGATTACTCAGACTTGTCCCCTACTCTGAATCTGGATCAAGAGACCAGAAATTCTCTTCTATGGTGGCTTTCTCGGCCACATCTGTCCAGGGGGATGCCATTCAGCAGGCCGGACTGGACAATTGTAACAACAGACGCCAGCCTACTAGGTTGGGGCGCTGTCGGGAATTCTCTGAAGGCTCAGGGACAATGGAATCAGGAGGAGAGTCTCCTACCAATAAACATTCTGGAATTGAGAGCAGTTCTCAATGCCCTTCTGGCTTGGCCCCAGTTAACAACTCGGGGGTTCATCAGGTTTCAGTCGGACAACATCACGACTGTAGCTTACATCAACCATCAGGGAGGGACAAGAAGCTCCCTAGCAATGATGGAAGTATCAAAGATAATTCGCTGGGCAGAGTCTCACTCTTGCCACCTGTCAGCAATCCACATCCCGGGAGTGGAGAACTGGGAGGCGGATTTCTTAAGTCGTCAGACTTTTCATCCGGGGGAGTGGGAACTTCATCCGGAGGTCTTTGCCCAAATACTTCGACGTTGGGGCAAACCAGAGATAGATCTCATGGCGTCTCGACAGAACGCCAAGCTTCCTCGTTACGGGTCCAGATCCAGGGATCCGGGAGCGGTTCTGATAGATGCTTTGACAGCACCTTGGACCTTCGGGATGGCTTATGTGTTTCCACCCTTCCCGATGCTTCCTCGATTGATTGCCAGAATCAAACAGGAGAGAGCATCAGTGATTCTAATAGCGCCTGCATGGCCACGCAGGACTTGGTATGCAGATCTAGTGGACATGTCATCCTGTCCACCTTGGTCGCTACCTCTGAAACAGGACCTTCTGATCCAGGGTCCCTTCAAACATCAAAATCTAATTTCTCTGAAGCTGACTTTGAACGCTTGATTTTATCAAAACGTGGTTTTTCTGAGTCAGTTATTGATACCTTAATACAGGCTAGGAAGCCTGTTACCAGAAAGATTTACCATAAGATATGGCGCAAATACTTATATTGGTGCGAATCCAAGAGTTACTCATGGAGTAAGGTTAGGATTCCGAGGATATTGTCTTTTCTACAAGAAGGTTTAGAAAAGGGTTTATCCGCTAGTTCCTTAAAGGGACAGATTTCAGCTCTGTCCATTCTTTTACACAAACGTCTGTCAGAAGTTCCGGACGTTCAAGCTTTTTGTCAGGCTTTAGCTAGGATCAAGCCTGTGTTTAAAACTGTTGCTCCACCATGGAGTTTGAACTTAGTTCTTAATGTTTTACAGGGGGTTCCGTTTGAACCCCTTCATTCCATCGATATCAAGTTGTTATCTTGGAAAGTTCTGTTTTTAATGGCGATTTCCTCGGCTCGAAGAGTCTCTGAGTTATCTGCCTTACATTGTGATTCTCCTTATCTGATTTTTCATTCAGACAAGGTAGTTCTGCGTACTAAACCTGGGTTCCTACCTAAGGTGGTCACTAACAGGAATATCAATCAAGAGATTGTGGTTCCATCTTTGTGTCCTAATCCTTCTTCGAAAAAGGAACGTCTGCTACACAATCTAGATGTAGTCCGTGCCCTGAAATTTTATCTACAGGCAACTAAGGATTTTCAACAAACGTCTTCCCTGTTTGTCGTTTATTCTGGTCAGAGGAGAGGTCAAAAAGCTTTGGCTACCTCTCTCTCCTTTTGGCTTCGTAGCATAATACGGTTAGCCTATGAGACTGCTGGACAGCAGCCTCCTGAAAGAATTACAGCACATTCTACTAGAGCTGTGGCTTCCACTTGGGCCTTTAAGAATGAGGCTTCTGTTGAACAGATTTGCAAGGCTGCAACTTGGTCTTCTCTTCATACTTTTTCCAAATTTTACAAATTTGACACTTTTGCTTCTTCGGAGGCTGTTTTTTTGGGAGAAAGGTTCTTCAGGCAGTGGTTCCTTCCGTATAAAGAGCCTGCCTGTCCCTCCCGTCATCCGTGTACTTTAGCTTTGGTATTGGTATCCCATAAGTAATGGATGATCCGTGGACTGGATACACTTAACAAGAGAAAACATAATTTATGCTTACCTGATAAATTTATTTCTCTTGTAGTGTATCCAGTCCACGGCCCGCCCTGTCACTTTAAGGCAGGTAATTTTTCCATTAAACTACAGTCACCACTGCACCCTATGGTTTTCCTTTCTCTGCATGTTTTCGGTCGAATGACTTGTAATGGCAGTTAGGGGAGGAGCTATATAGCAGCTCTGCTGGGTGAATCCTCTTGCACTTCCTGTTGGGGAGGAGTTAATATCCCATAAGTAATGGATGATCCGTGGACTGGATACACTACAAGAGAAATAAATTTATCAGGTAAGCATAAATTATGTTTTTTAATAATTTATATTCATTTAATTCATATTTTATATGTTGTATTTCAATAATGTGCTTTAAGAATATTAAGTACGCAAACCCGAATTCAGAAACGCATATTTTACATTCTTATGTTCTTCACATAGGAAATAATGTACTTTTTATTATTAAATATTTATTTATACATATATCTGATACATAAATACATATGTGCACACACACACATATATATGCATATATATATATACTTTTTTTTATATATATATATATATATATATATATATATATATATATATATATATATATATATATATATATATATATATATATAGGCAAAGATTGGTGTATGTGCACTCTCACCAACGTTCCACAACTATCAGCGTGCTGTGCAGTGAATTATAGAAAAGCAAAAAGAAGCACTCACTGAATCTTCATCAAAAAGTGACAAAAACTTTTAATGCAGTTTGTGACGTTTCGGGACAGCAACAGTCCCTTCCTCTGAAGGAAGGGACTGTTGCTGTCCCGAAACGTCGCAAACTGCATTAAAAGTTTTTGTCACTTTTTGATGAAGATTCAGTGAGTGCTTCTTTTTGCTTTTCTATATATATATATATATATATATATATATATATATATATATATATATATATATATATATATATATATATATATATATATATATATATATAAATATGTATATGTATGCCTCTCTATGTTAAAGACATTTGCAGCTTTTTTTTTCCTCTAACATCTTAGACCTCATATCTTTAAGCCCTTATAGCTTTTTTTTGCAATATTTTTTTTAAAATAATTTTTATCAGACAGTGTTATTATGAGTGTAACTGTACTTTTAAATGTTTTTTTTTTTTATGTTTTTTGTGACACTTTTTATTCAAGCGTAACAGTTAACCAGAGCTCTGAGGTTGCAATAACCCGGCACTCTATAAATTTAAAGGGACAGTCTAGGCCAAAATAAACTTTCATGATTCAGATAGAGCATGTAATTTTAAACAATTTTCCAATTTACTTTTATCACCAATTTTGCTTTGTTCTCTTGGTATTCTTAGTTGAAAGCTTAACCTAGGAGGTTCATATGCTAATTTCTTAGACCTTGAAGCCCACCTCTTTCAGATTGCATTTTAACAGTTTTTCACCACTAGAGGGTGTTAGTTCACATATTTCATATAGATAACACTGTGCTCGTGCACGTGAAGTAATCTGGGAGCAGGCACTGATTGGCTAGACTGCAAGTCTGTCAAAAGAACTAAAAAAAGGGGCAGTTTGCAGAGGCTTAGATACAAGATAATCACAGAGGTTAAAAGTATATTATTATAACTGTGTTGGTTATGCAAAACTGGGAAATGGGTAATAAAGGGATTATCTATCTTTTAAAACAATAAAAATTCTGGTGTAGACTGTCCCTTTAATTGCGTTTGAGCGAACAAGTTTAATTTCAACTTGTAACACTCATGCCACTTCCAATGTGAGCGAACACCCACAATATACCCCTTATTGCTCGCTCATAACAGCACTCCACTCGTATGATGTGTGAATGTTTTTTGTAGTCGAGCCTCTTTATCAAGTTAATTACCTCATATTAAAAGGAGCCAATAGCCAAAACTTATATTATCCCTATGTTAAACTGATAGCATGAAAATGAACCATTTCATACAACATTAATCTAAATGTATTAAGCTATTGTGCACACAAAATAAAAAATAAAAAAAGCGAATGTAAAAGTTGTATTCACTACTAGAAAAAACAAAACTAATATCAAATCAAAAAGACATAACCAGAGTGACTTATAAAGAAACAAAGTGGGTGAAAATAAAACAATGATTTAAACCCCTAAGAAATGGGATATCTAGTTAGTGTATTGATCCACTTAGCTTCCTCATAGAGCAATTTTTTTTTATCTTCAGCGCCACCTTACTTGGCAGACTGGATGTATTTTGCTGAAATAATGTAGGACCCTGTAACCATCTTTGGATTGCAAATGTAGGGTCACCTCTAAAAACAGTAGCCTTTATAAGCATACAGAAACATAAGTTTGATCCTGTGCATACCAATGACAAATGGAGTAACTGTATCACTAGGGATAATTTTAAGTTATGTTAAAACTTGGTGAAGTTACAAAATACTTAGAAAAAAACAAAATCTTCTGGATTCCAAAATTTTACCAGAACAATCAACAAATGTCCACAGCGCTTCTTAGGTTTACTCAAGTTTCTTTATTAGTTACCCAGACATCCAAATGATAAGCGACGTTTCGGGTGACAACCCTTACTCACCCGAAACGTCTCTTATCATTTGGATGTCTGGGTAACTAATAAAGAAACTTGAGTAAACCTAAGAAGCGCTGTGGACATTGGTTGATTGTTGTGGATTTAAGGGATTGTTGCTGTCTCACTACATACACCTGCTGTTTACCAGAAAATCAACCATTTCATTAAGCAGCCAGTAGAACCTCCTTACATTCCAGAATATAGGGATACATATAATTAAATATTCTAGAATTGCTAAGTTAAATGCTTCTTGAACATAATAATAACTAGTATTTATATAGCGCCTTTCTCCCAGTGGGACTTAAAGTGCTTTTTCAGCGCTCGCTCTCGGAATTAACCAAATCGGCAGCTGAATAATAATAGTTGTAATTATTTCCTAATTTAATGGTACTCATTTTATCGACCTTGGAAGGATGAAGGGCTGAGTCGGCCCTGCCGGGATTTCAACCTGTGACCTTGGATCATTAAACAGGCATTTTTGTAGTCAGGGAATTTACCAACTGAGCTACCTCATGATATACTTGAATGTCATAATTCATGAGATGAGAAAAGTATTCTACACTATTCAATATGACTACACATACATTAAGCTTTATTTTCATTAATCATTCATTATTTTTTGTTTATTTTAAAGTTAGTGAATTGCAATTATTCTCTATTTTATTAAGGAGTAGAGCATTAAAAAGCATTATTATTCTTTATTTGCCGTGTGCCTTTACAAAAACACTAATATGCTTAGGCAAGCTGCAGCGAAAGGACCACTAGATACAGTAGATTAGAATAATACACACTAAAAAGACAATTCAATAGTATGCACTTTGAATTTGAAATGAGTAGTAGAATATTTTCTGGCAAATTACAAAATGAATCATATTTTCCCTCCTTTGGTAGCATGTGACATCCCTTTGGTGGTCCTTTAAAGGGACAGCATACACCGATGTTCATATAACTGCATGCAATATACACTACTATAAAGAAGAATATGCCCAGCTATTGATCTAAAAATCCAGTATAAGACCTTTTAAAAACTTACTAAGAAGCTCCCAGTTTAGCACTGTCGATGAGGTTAGGCTAGGACACCCACTGAAAGGGGATGGGAAAGCAGCAAAAAGCAGATACTTCCCCCCTCCCCCTCCTCTGCATATGAAAAGACCAATTAAACATCCAGGAGTCTATAGACATCAGTATACATCTAAAACTGTGGGGCTTGGTTAGGAGTCCGAGAACAGCACAATGTTATTTAAAAATCAGCAAAACTATACATTGTTACAAAAGCACACCAAGATGGTCTATATAAATGGATCATCTACAAAACATTCATGCAAAGAAAATCTAGTGTACAGTGTTTCTTTAAGAAATCATTGTATTCAAACTACTGCTACAATACTATTTAATATGGGTTAGGCTCTTTTACCCTCACTTAGAGGTTAATTCCTATTACTGTCTATTGTTTACATACATTTTCTATTGTCAGTACTGCAGTATCAATTCAGTATACTATATGTGGCAGTTTTAATAAGCAAAATCCGCTTTTTCAAGTGGTAAACAAAAAAGGTAAAGTAGATATCTGCAATATTTTTTAATATACTCCAGCAGGTACAATGAATTATTAGCACCATATTAAAGGGGAGAAAATGTAATACTTCAATGTCTCTTTTTAAGGTGCCGGCTGGTAAAAACAGAGTTGCAATCACATTTCCACCAGAATTGTAACATGTTTTAGGGTTATTAAACAAGGCTCATTTGGTAAAAACAAATATGTTAAATCAAAGTAAATATTAAAAGAAAAAGATTGTGTAAAAAACAGCAAAAGTTTTTATTCTGTCAGTTCTGGCATGAGCAAATCTGACTCCCTGTTATCTAGTATATGCATTAGCCTAGAAGTTTTATGATATCAGGCTAAGATAAAGTTGCCTGCAAAGGCCTCTTACTCTACCTAGGGCTGTGACAGGAAGTAAAATACACAGCATAAACATAATGTAAAAAATAAATAAAAAGTAAATAAATGAATGATACATATTGCAATAATTTCTATTAAGAATAAGCAACTGATTTTTGCTATTTTATTACAACAAATAAACAGACTGTTTAACATCCCTTTAACAAATTATGCATTTTCTGTGACAACAATGCAAATAGTCTAAAAATAAAATACTTGTTCCGCAAGTACTTTTAGCAAAGTGAGAAGTCTGGCAAGTATCTTCATTTATTAAAGCACCTAAGAATTCTTTAATCTTATTTCTTATCATTTAATAGCAAAAACAAAAGCAATATTACCTTGCACACACCAGGGTGTTAATAAAACTGTTTTTGACTTGTAACACTTTATAGTTAGTCACATAATAAATTAAGAAGGTGAAAATTTGTGTTACAGAGCTCAGTCACTTATTTAATTATTTAAAACTTCATTTTCTGGGTAAGTATTATTAAAAATATATAACTCACTTTTTTTCTGTATACATTTATATAGGCCTATGTGTTAAACTATAACAGTATATAACAGTACTTCATATACATAGGCATGGTCATTCTTATCCTGTTTTAAAGGGACATGAAACCCACAATTTTTTTTTATGATTCAGATAGCGAATACAATTATAAACAACATTCTAATTTTCTTCTATTATCTAATTTGCTTCATTCTTTAGGTATCCTTTTTGGAAGAAACAGCAATGCACATGGGTGAGCTAGTAACACGAGGCATCTATGTGCAGCCACCAATCAGCAGCTCCTTGAGCCTATTTGGGTTTCCCTTTAAGGAGCTTACAAATTAAATAGCTGAATATCTAAGTATTTGTTACAAAAACTTTATGAAACATATTTTTCATTATCCAACAAAACAAGATATGGTTCTTTAATATATTTTTAATATTGTCACAGTATCCACATTAATCACAACTGGTCAGATTTCTTTACAAATTATTGTATTAGGAAATAAGTTGCAGTGGAAATTAAAGGGACAGTAAAGCTAAAATTAAGAATAATATTAACAGCTTTCTAATTTATTTAAAACAATATGTAGGTAGTCTCAGGGGCGTCAATGCACTACTGGGAGCTAGATGCTGTTTGGCAGCTGCACACATATGCTAGATGACATTGGCTCACCTGATGTGTTCAGCTAGCTCCCAGTATAGCAGTACTGCTCTTTCATCAAAGGATACCAAGAGAATTAAGCAAATCTTCTAATAGAAGTAAAATGAAAAATTGTTTATAATATATGCTCTGAGTGATGAAAGACATTTTTTGTATTTCAAGTCCCTTTAACCTTTTAACGCCGTTCTTACCTAATATTCCGTCCTAACCACGCCAGGCTTTAGCGCTGTTAGAACGTAATAGAACGTCCTAGCTGTTTGGCTGTCCTGAAGCCAACAGCGCTTCCAGGATGCAATTGCTGTCTGGAGGGCGTGCCTAGCGTCATAGGGACGCCCCCTTAAACCGATCCCATCATTGAAATATCGCGATTGTAGGATTTCAATTTGTTTAAATGGGAACATTGTTCCAATGTAGACAAATTAACCCTTTCATGAAAGGGTTACTGTGATAACTTGGATAGACAGATAGATAAACATTCCAATTAATGTTCCTTTGAAAACACGCAGTTGATTAAAAGCTAACTCTAGATTGCAATGACCAGTTTGGGAGCTGAGAAATCTTTAATTAAATCCATTCAGTATAAATTGGGTGTGTGCGCTAAAGAACAAAGTGCTGTGTTTTAAACATGTGCAGCATATTCTGTGAGATACCTGGTTAATAGCATACAGCTCAGAAAGCATTTGTCAAGTTTTCTGTTACAATTTAAAAAAAAAAGGAAATATGTAGAGTAATTCTGGAGATATTAAGCTCTCAAGTAATTTTAGTGAGTCTTGAATTTTTTGTGTTTAAATTTTTGTAAAAATAAAAAATATTTTTCCTCCATCATTGATGCAGGATTATAAAATGTCAGTCAGTCATTGACTAGGTGTTAAATATTAGATAGAGACTAAACTGTTTTAGAACCTGTGGTTTAAAAACAGTGACTGTAAAAATGTCATATCTAGGATATTTAAATATGCGTTTTTAATTTATTTGTTGTGTATTGTCCTAAGGAACAACCCAGCTGAAACTTTACAAGTGATATATTCTCCCAGAATATTTTGTGCTGGAATGTCCCTTATAGAGACATAAAACAAGTTGGGATAGAGACAAAATATAATAATATGTACTTTATTTACTTTACCAGCAAATTTATACTGCAGTGCCTCACCATTTACCCTTTCTTTTAAGTTTCTGAATTGTACAGCTCTAACTCCCCTCACACATTTCCTTCTATGGCTGTATCTATACCATTGCTTTGGTAGAATGCAGAAGTACACAGTGATTATCTGCTGGAGCATGCCTAGAAGCAAATAAGCAGCTGTGAACTCAGTTGAAAGACAATGCCTGCGTTTCTGATGCTAAAAACTGATAAGGAGTGGTGGATCAGACTACTCCAGACAGTATGGCTATGTAACTTATTTTGCTTATATTTGAAAATTATTTTAAAATTCTTGTCAGCAATTTTTAAATGCAAGCTATTTTTACTTAAAGAGACACTAAACCCAATTTTTTTTCTTGTATGATTCAGATAGAGCATGCAATTTTAAGCAACTTTCTAATGTACTCCTATTATCAAATTTTCTTCGTTCTCTTGCTATCTTTATTTAAAAAGCAGGAATGTGATGCATAGGAGCTGGACCATTTTTGGTTGAGAACCTGGGTTATGCTTGCTTATTGGTGGGTAAATGTAAGCCTCCAATAAGCAAGTTCTATCCATGGTGCTTAACCTAAAATAGGCTGGCTAAGATTTACATTCCTGCTTTTAAAATAAAGATAGCAAGAGAACGAAGAAAATTGAAAATAGGAGTAAATTAGAAAGTTAATTAAAATTTCATGCTCTATTTGAATCATGAAAGAAATAATTTGGGTTCATTGTCCCTTTAATTAGCCCTTTTAGGATATGCACAGATCTCAACCTGTTTTATGGCACTTTAAGGTAATCAACCTTGCAGTCTAAATTATTTGCAAACAGAGCCCATTTGTAAACATTACATTTATGCTGTATTTTCCATAATGATGGGGGGGGGGCAGTGAACTATGTTATTTTCTAGTTTTTAGTTCCTTTCTTGACTGATTGATTAATTTAAAAAAAAAAAAAATATGTCAGGACTTAGGTTTAAATTCTGTCAAAGATCTGTTACCTTGTCTCCTTTATTTTTATTATCACATACATATCTTAGAATAGATTTTTGCTGTTGATGATAATAATAAACAATAACAACAATAATCATTGTCATCATAATGATCATAATCACAATTTAAATAAGATTACAACTGCAATACTAAATATAGTAGTTTAAGTTTTCAAGAAATAATATGACATTTCTAATATAAAATGTTCACGTAATAGAAAATCTTAACTCTTGCCTCACTTTTTTTTGTTTTATTAAAATAAAATTTAAAAAAATGAACCTGTTCTAAAAATGGCCTGACCTGGATAAGATGGTTTAGTCTTTTTTTCCCACATGTCCTTGATTTCACTAGCAGGAGGGAAGGAAGATGCTGTGTTCAAATCTAAAATAAATATGGCCGTGTTGTACTTCCTGTAAGACCAATGGAAATAGATACCTCTTTTTTTTCACATGTTCTTGGCAAAACAAAACAAAAACAAGGATTTTACAATGTAGTCTGGGGAAATATATATTAAAAAACTTTAACAAATATAGGAAATAGACTGACTTGATTTGGCTTTGAAGGATTTTGTCCCCCTTTTTTTGACATTATTTTATGTTCTATTTGATAATGTAAAAAAAACTTGACACTGTTTCCCTGCTGAACTTCACTCACTATAGCACCTTTCACTGAGAGTGGACAGCTTATAATACGGCCTGTGCACAGCTGTCATAGGGGCTGTTCTCTATACACAGGCTTTTAGCACAATAACTTCAGCTGCAGGAATATTCTTAGGAAACAATGTTCAAACAGTTTCCCACATGTGTGGGAAAAGGCTCTTGATATGGTTGCATAAAAGAACTTGGTGGCTTTATAGATTCAACATCAATACTTCTACGGGTATCTATTGATGTTCAAAGTTAACTTTACTTGTGTTTGTGTTATGTGTACAGCATTTAGCCATCTTTAAAGTGACAGCCTAATGCTTTATCTTGTACTTTAAACATTCAGCACATTTGTCAAATACTACCTGGTAGAGGTTAATGTAGGCTGTTGCATTTTATCAGGAAATATGATTCCAAGTACTACAGTGGCATTCTGGGAATCAAAACTGTTTGCTAGGTAATAATAGTTTATATTATTTTAAAGTATTTTTTTTTATCTACTCTTTTTAATGAGTAAATATGTATATTAAAATGAATTGCATGTATGTTCCTGGAAATTTACAAACAATAGACTTCTTTAACTAGCCTTGTGTTTTGGAATCTTAAACTGGGCAGTTTGGAGATGGAATCTGTACAGTCCAGTAGTGATGTAGTAGTGATCCAGGATAGATACTACTACCCCCTCTGAGGAAGCGTAATGTGAAACGCAACCGCGTCAGGGGTCTTGTGTGTGTGTGTATTTTAACGAGCTCTCTCTGCTCGGTCTGTGTCCAGCCTTTACATTATATGTTTGTTCATCCAAAAATGGGTTATGGGATTTAAGATATTTGTCTAAGGGTTATCTTGATAGTGATGTATCACCGCTCAGCAATGATATTAATATAAGATGATAATCTAAACTTACAATTATTACTTAATCATTGTAATCTGAGCCTGCAGTGACTTTCACATATATCATCGCCCCACCCGCTTACTATAACAAATCCATCCCAAGTAATAACCTTTATTCAGTAGTAGAACAAGCATCTTAGTTAATATTTGTTAGTTCCCCGGCAGAGAAGTGTTTTCAATTGTCTCAAGGCAGCATTTTTCTGAGTACTATAAAGCTATCTTTTACTTAATAATTGAATAAAAGTTACATTTTAATGTACCCTGTGATTTCCTTGTGCTTACAGCATTTTCTCTGTGCACCTATCTATAAATAGGTTATTTGTGTATTTAGATACTACATATGTTAAAGGAATAGTCTAGTCAAAATACATGATTCAGATAGAGCATTTAATTTTAAGCAACTTTCTAATTTACTCCTATTATCATTTTTTCTTCATTCTCTTGGTCTCTTTATTTGAAAAGCAGCAATGTAAGCATAGGAGCCAGCCCATGTTTGGTTCAGAACCTGGGTAGCGCTGTCTGATTGGTGTCTAAATGTAGCCACCAGTCAGCAAGTGCTACCCAGGTGCTGAACCATAAATGGGCCGACTCCTAAGCTTACATTCAAATAAAGATACCAAGAGAACAAAGAAAAAATGATAATAGGAGTAAATTAGAAAGTTGCTTAAAATTGCATGCTCTATCTAAATCATGAAAATTTAATTTTGACAACACTATCCCTTTAATGGGTGCTTAGTTTGTTTAATATGGGCTTTTCACATTTTTAGATTGGCTTTGGACAAGTACAGTATCAGTGATTCCAGTTTCTTAAAAAAAAATAGAAAAAGCTGAAAGCTTTGATAACTCATTTAATTGACATGTTTTAAACATGCCAAAAAGACAATCATTTTAAAATGTACTTCTTTATCTGTAGTCTATCTTCCATATTTGAGAAATATATGTTTTTGGACCTGGTTAGTAGACATATTCATCAATCAAATTTTGAATTTAAAGGGAACTACAATCATTTGTATTGTATCTGCATACAAAATGCAAAAATGCATTAAAACAATTTAAAACAGATTTTTATTAGCAGAATTTTCATTGTGTTGCTTTCCAAAACATTGATAGATTTTTCATCAGATTATCCAATAACAAGTAGTACCGGAAACTGTAGCAGTTTCACATATTTGTTTGCATATGTAAAACATTTTTTTCCATAAAATAATTGAAAAAATACAAACTTTAGTATGATTTTCTTTTTTTATGAAAAAGGAAGCTGCTATGTTTTTTTTCATGTGTGTGTGACTGGGTATATTTTAACCCCTTAATGACCGGACCATTTTTCAATTTTCTTACCCTTAATGACAATGGCTATTTTTACATTTCTGCAGTGTTTGCGTTTAGCTGTAATTTTCCTCTTACTCGTTTACTGTACCCACACATATTATATACCGTTTTTCTCGTCATTAAATGGACTTTCTAAAGATACCATTATTTTCATCATATCTTATAATTTACTAAAAAAATTATGATAAAATATGAGGAAAAAATGGAAAAAAACACACTTTTTCTAAATTTGACCCCCAAAATCTGTTACACATCTACAATCACCAAAAAACACCCATGCTAAATAGCTTATAAATTTTGTCCTGAGTTTAGAAATACCCAATGTTTACATGTTCTTTGCTTTTTTTGCAATTTATGGGGCAATAAATACAAGTAGCACTTTGCTATTTCCAAACCACTTTTTTTCAAAATTAGCGCTAGTTACTTTGGAACCCTGATATCTGTCAGGAATACCTGAATATCCCTTGACATGTATATATTTTGTTTTAGAAGACATCCCAAAGTATTGATCTAGGCCCATTTTGGTATATTTCATGCCACCATTTCACCGCCAAATGCGATAAAAAAAAAAAGTTCACTTTTTCACAAATTTTGTCACAAACTTTAGGTTTCCCACTGAAATTATTTACAAACAGCTTCTGCAATTATGGCACAAATGGTTGTAAATGCTTCTCTGGGATCCCCTTTTTCAGAAATAACAGATTTATATGGCTTTGTGGTTGCTTTTTGGTAATTAGAAGGCCGCTAAATGCCGCTGCGCACCACACATGTTTTATGCCCAGGAGTGAAGGGGTAATTAGGGAGCTTGTAGGGAGCTTGTAGGGTTAATTTTAGCTTTAGTGTAGTGTAGTAGACATCCCCAAGTATTGATCTAGGCCCATTTTGGTATATTTTATGCCACCATTTCACCGCCAAATGCGAGCAAATAAAAAAAAAAAACTTTACATTTTTCACAATTTTAGGTTTCTCACTGAAATTATTTACAAACAGCTTGTGCTATTATGGCAGAAATTGTTGTAAAAGCTTCTCTGGGATCCCCTTTGTTCAGAAATAGCAGACTTATATGGCTTTGGCGTTGCTTTTTGGTAATTAGAAGGCCGCTAAATGCTGCTGCGCACCACACGTGAATTATGCCCAGCAGTGAAGGGGTTAAATTAGGTAGCTTGTAGGGAGCTTGCAGGGTTAATTTTAGAGATCAGCCTCCCACCTGACACATCCCACCCCCTGATCCCTCCCAAACAGCTCTCTTCCCTCCCCCACCCCACAATTGTTACCGCCATCTTAAGTACTGGCAGAAAGTCTGCCAGTACTAAATAAGAGTTTTTTTTTTTTTTAAATAAAAATTATAAAATATTTTAGTTGTGATGGACCCCTGCCTTAGCACCAACCTCCCTGATCCCCCCCTCCAGCTCTCTAACCCTCTCCCCCACCTAATTACCGCCATCTTGGGTACTGGCAGCTGTCTGCCAGTACCCAGTTTGGCCCCACAAACCAAACTATTTTAATTTTATTTATAACTTTTATTTGTATGTTTAATTATTTCTGTAGTGTAGCAGCCCCCCACAATACCCCCACCCCCTCCCAGATCCTTTTAAATGTAAAAAAAAATAACTTTTTTTCCCCTTCCTTTTTCATTGGTGTCAGTGTGGCTAATGCGCGCATGTGCACGTGCACACGTGCGCCCATCGGCACCATCACTACCAGTGCAGAGAGGGCCACAGAGTGGCTCTCTCTGCATTGGAGGCTTGTAAAGGGGTATTGCAGGATGCCTCCATATCGAGGCATCACTGCAATACCCTCAGAGCTGCTGGAAGCGATTGTGATCACTTCCAGCACTCTGTTAGACAACTGACGTACCAGGTACGTCTATTGTCATTAACAGTTAGTTTTTGCATGACGTACCTGGTACGTCAGTTGTCATTAAGGGGTTAACATACATCTTAAAGTGATATGAAAGTTAAAATTAAACATGCAAGAATCAGATAGAGCATGTCATTTTTAGACCTTTTTAAATTCACTTCTGTTTTCAAATGTGCTTCATTCTCTTGGTATCCATTGTTGAAAAAGAATATGCACATATCTTACACTAGTGGGTGCTAGCTGCTAATTAGTGTCTGCATTTGTCTCTTGTGATTGGTTAACTAGATGAGTTTAGCTAGAAGTAAATTGGAAAGTTGTTTAAAATTGAGTTCTATCCAAATCATGAAAGGAAATTTGGGGGTTTCCTGTCCCTTTAAATGCTAGACTAATATTTTCTAAGAATTAGTCTATTCAATCCTTTGAATCAATCAAACCAGCACATTAAAATGTAAAAATGTAAAGCAACATCCTTGGATAATACGGCCACAACATTTTCTAAACATTCTTAAAAAATTAATTATACTAATATAGGTATGTCAAACCACTATTGTTTTATTTAAGAATGTATATTTAGATCTGGATGTTATTTGGAAGAATGCTAATAGGGGCTGTAATTGTAAGTAGACATCTAAATGTGTCTATAAAACATAGCTTTAATTTATTATACAAGTAAGTTGCCCTCACTCATTTTTATTATTATATATTTTTTAGAAAATCTAGAAAATATGAGAGACAGCAAAAAAAAAGTTCTAGGCTTCCTTTACTACAGTTTCAATCAAGCTTGATATATAATTTCCCTACAGAGAATCCGTGCAGATCACTGAAAACACATGTAAGGCGCTAGAGCCATGGGCATCGGGGGGGGGGGGGGGGGCGCTTGCCCTCCCAGGAATTTGCAAGCACACAGCAATTGCCCTGGGCCACTGTAGATTATTTTATTCTGGTCAGTGGTGATGCAAGTACTCCCTCAGTAAGTGTGAGTTTAATTGTGTGTGTATCTTTGTCAGAAAAGAGTGTGAGTTTGCTGGTGTGTGCGCAGGGCTGTGAGTTCTGCGGTGGCATGGGATGTGCACTTAGTCTGTTTTTAGAGTGCCGCCCATTTCCGTGTTTTGGATGTGTCTAGGAAAAAGACAAAAGGCCTTTGCCACCATTATTTGTAGCTTAGTGTGTTTGATTAAAATATGTATTAAGTGGTTGTAGGTTAAGGACCCCGAGAAGAAGAGACCTTGACACGAACCTGGCAATCACTATTTTGCCAAATGCTGTAACTAACTTCCATTTGCTTTTAGCACTCACTTGAGTCCCTCTTTTCACAACAATGAGCAACAAATGATGTGCAGCTCATGCATACAACAAGCAACTCTGTCTGCTTCACATGTTGCCAAGGATATTCTTATGCTTAGGGCGGTTTCATTTTTTTGCCCCCTCATTGGAAAATTTTCTGTGGACGGCCATGGCAAGAGCTAAGTCATCGCTGAGTGCAGTGCTTTTACTGATCCGACAATTATTTGGAAGTTCAATTTTCTTTTTGTTAAATAGTTTGTTGCAGGTTAATCTAATTCCTCCCATATTGTCTGCAGATGTCTTGTGAGCGCCTTGTATTGGAGATGAGAGCTGACTTATAATGACAGCTGATTGACTGAATCATTACTGGCCCTGTTTTTTCTGTGACAGTGAGACATATAGTAATTTTACTTTAATGTTCAATAGTTATTTTTATCAAGTAAATATAATCAGAAAGTTATAATCTGTAGGAAAGAAGAAATGCTTGAATGATCACTGTTCCTGTGCATAATGTGATCATTACAGACATCATTTTCAATAGACACACCATAATGGGTCATAATTATTCCATATACCCTTTTAAATATGATTCCACATTACTGCACATTTAACAAATAATAAGATGCCACAATTCAGTGCTTTTAAAAATGAAAATGGATTTATTGATTAAAAGTTAACACAAAATTTACAACATTCAAGGGCATGCAGAATACACACACAGTATAAAGCAAACAGCGTAAGAGAGTAGATTTTACTCCTTTTAATTGATTCTTCACTAAAGTACCAGTCTCACAAATATGCAATAAAAAAAATCAACTGTTCCCATTTACATGAAATTGTTATATTTTTCTGTATGTGTGTGTGTGTGTATATATATATATATATATATATATATATATATATATATATATATATATATATATATATACACCCACAGTATGCTTTCATTAATATGTTTTTACAGTTTTTCTTGTAAACCTATATGTGAGGAAATGCTGTGTAGCCAGACAAGGAATATAAGTCACATAACATACCAGGTTCAGAACTAGGTCTTAACACGAAAACATCAGCAAAGTAACTTTCAATATCCAAAACAAAAATAGCACTTCCTCTAGCACCAGGGGCGGAACTACCATTGGTGCACATAAAACGTGTGCAGCATGTGTACAATCTATCTGTCTATCTATCTATCTATCTATCTATCTATCTATCATCTATTCTCAAAATCATTAAACAGAGCAGCATGTATATTTATACTATTGTTTTCTACTGAGAAAACCTTTGGAAGGCAAAAAATATTTTTGCACCAGGGCTCTTTGTTGAGTAGGTCCGCTACTGTCTAGCACAGGTCATACAGTCCACAGAATTAGCAAAAGGGAGTTACAAATCCAGCACACTAAGCTTAGCACACCCTTCCACAAGCATTCCTGACATTCAAGCAAATACAGTGCACCCTGTGCTATCTCCTGCTCCACACTGGAGCCTCTTAGCGCGGCACTGGACATCAACCATTTTCACCACCTTAGGGCAAGATGAGGCACAAAAGTTTTTGCGCTAGCACAATCATGTTTTTGCAAGTCATTTTCATTGCGCTGATATTACAAGTGGAGCACAATTGCCCTTTACGCTTCAATCCTAACTGCAATCTCAGAGCTGTGGTAAACTGTTTTCCGAAACAAAATAGTTGAACAAAACACTTCAAAAATACATTACAAAGTACAGTACAGATAATAACACTCTCTGACTGTATATATGAAAATAACTTTAAATGGCAGATGGTTTGAGCATCCATTATACTGTTCAAATGCCACAATAGAGAAATTTCTTGTCCCTAGTTAAAGTCACTTCAAATTTAAAGAACTATCTAGAACTATCATTGAAATAAAAAAAATAAAAAAATAAAAAAACAACCTACATATTCTGATTTTTATTTGTTTTACTAAACTGTTTTAATGGTAAATGCTTTAAACTATCATTCAAATTCTCATTATTCCTTATCTCGTTATTCACTATAATTTAGAGAATTCACTCACAGATTAATTAGCTTCATAGGATAGTAAAGAATTGCTCAATATTTATCCTATCAGAGTATTTTGTATTTAGTGACTCTTGGCTTTGTTTGTTAAACTGTATTCTCAATAAAGTTTTTGATTAACATCACTCAGTACCAGGGATGGCTCTGTAATTGGACCACATGGGACTCAAATGGCATTTGACAGAGGTGACACATAACAAGAGCACATTTTTAGCGTTACTTTATATGGGTATATACATAAGCTGGGTATAAGAATACTCTTATGTGAAGCTTCAGTCTGCTGAATTTTAACCTTTGATACTGGCTAATACAGTTGGGTTTAGAGTGAAATAGATGGAGAGTTGGAGGTATCTTTTCATTCTTGAACCCAGAAAGCACTAAACTTCTTGAGCTGGTCCTGCCAAGTACATATACATTTTATAGTCTAGGCTAACGTTTGATTTTTTTACTTAAAAAATAATAAAAAATAAGACGGCTACATAAGTTGTTCCCCAACTCTAGCAATCGTTGTTGGCGATGAAGCCACATAAACAGCGGAATAGGACACATGTGGTAGTGGTGCTCTCAGGTAAACCAATAATGTTTCTCCATAATTCAGGAAATGGAAGGGATTTTTCAAACCACTTTCCACACAGACCCCATCATATGGTAATTAAACAATATCCCAAAACGTGCCTATAAATACTACTGCAAGCTCTTCCAAATTTTGATTAACAGCACAAAATACCTCATTGCTCTAAATTGGAAATCTAAAGATACCCCCACTCTAATGATGTGGAGGAATAAAGTCAACAAGTTAATTGAGCTGGAAGAATATAGTCCCCATAACACAGGGAATAAATACATTTTTATAGAAATACAACTACTCTGGGAACAATACTTAAACCCCAAACAATTTAGACCATATAAAATTCACTAAAAACCTCCAGGCTTAAGTATGTTGCTCTTGTATAATCTAAGACTCTCTTAACACACCCCAAAATCTTATATTACCTAGCTACTTGACTGTTTGAGCAAAATGTTAACACATACAAATAGAAACGCATGATCCGTTTACACTTCTCCATAGCATTTGAATATAACACAGTTTTGTTTTTCTTTTATTGGACTGTATCTTAGTCAAAATGTCAAGAATCTGATTGTATTTCGCAATGTTACGTACACTGTACTCTATAACTACAATATTTACTTTAATAAAGAAAGATTATTTTTAAAAAATAAAGATACTGTATATTCAGACCATAAAGCCACGACTGGTAACTGTTTTGTTCTCACTCTATGGGAAGATGATGTTATGTCATGACCCCAATGGCTTTGAAATGAGTTCATAAACGCATATCTAACAGGGTACAGTTTTTTTGTTTGTTTGTTTTTGTTTGTTTGTTTTTTGTTTGTTTTTTAAGTAGCTTATTATTGTGGATAAAAAAATAAAGGGAACATAGAAAATTATTTTCTATTAAGAACTAGATGCCATGTTTTAAATGTATTTCCTTTTGTTTGTAAACTACAGGCTGTCTTTTGAATATTCTTGTGTCTCCTTGAAGGAACATTGAATTGAACTATTATCCAAATGAGTATGCTGAAATATTTGTGTATAGGAAAGGTTACATTAAAGGGAAAGTCTACATCCAAATTTTTATTGTTTTAAAAGATAGATAATCCCTTTATTACCCATTTCCCAGTTTTGCATAACCAACACAGTTATAATAATATACTTTTAACCTCACCCTTTTTTCAGTTCTTTTGATAGACTTGCAGTCTAGCCAATCAGTGCCTGCTACCAGATAACTTCTTGTGCACAAGCACAGTGTTATCTATTTGAAATACGTGAACTAACACCCTCTAGTGGTAAAAAAACTGTTAAAATGCAATCTGAAAGAGATGGGCTTCAAGGTCTAAGAAATTAGCATATGAACCTCCTAGGTTAAGCTTTCAACTAAGAATACCAAGAGAACAAAGCAAAATTGGTGATAAAAGTAAATTGGAAAATTGTTTAAAATTACATGCTCTATCTGAATCATGAAAGTTTATTTTGGCCTAGACTGTCCCTTTAAAGCCATTTAAACAGATAGGGAAGCTAACAGGAAATGTATGTTTATGAACATCTGATCCTGAAGAGCTATTGCTTACTGCAGCTGTATTGGTGCAATTATAGCAGCCCAAAGGCATTTAGGTGGGATCAGTGTTTTTAAAGTAATATTAAAGGGATAGTTAACCCCAACATTTGTTTTTATGATTCAGATAGAACATAAAATTTTAAACAACTTTCCAATTTAATGGTATTATCACATTTTCTTCATTCTCTTGTTATCCATTACTGAAGGGATAGCATTGCACTACTGACAGGAAGCTGAAAATATCTATTTAGCCAATCACAAGAGACAAATGTGTACAGGAACCAATTAGCAGCAGCTCCCACTAGTGTATGATATGTGCATATTCATTTTTTAACAAGGGATACTAAGAGAACGAAGCTCATTTGAAAATAGAAGTGAATGTAAACGTGTCCTAAAAACAAAAAAGCTTTTAAAACATCAATTGCAATATACAATGATAAATTACAGAAGCCATCAGACTGGATCTTTATAGAATATATTATACCTTGATGTGCAACCTATTGAATACACATTAGTCATTTAATCTGTGCAGGTGGATTTCTACTAAATATAGCCAACATGAAAAAGCAATAGTATTTTGGCATATTTTCCAAATCATACATATTTTTTCGATTCAGAATATTGAAGTAGGTTGTGTACCTTTCTCTGCGTTCCCTGAGTATGTTGTCATTTTTTTTCTCTCTCTCTCTCTAAAGAATGACTTAATTCTAGAGCCAGCTGTGCTTTGTACTATTCTGTCTTTGAGTGTTATATAAAGTAGTAACATAGATAAAAGTTTCGTTATTAATACAATCTATTACTCATTAACATATTAACACTGCCAACATCTCTTTTCCCCGAAGATGAATCGTTCTATTTAAAAAAAACTAAACAAAAGATGTAGCTAGAATAGATTTACTCATATAGCAAGAATGTATTTAAAATAATCCAAGCGTGGATTAGTACATGTAAATGTGCATAACATTAAGTAGTTATTACTGAAATGCAAGTAAAAAAAAATACTGAGAAAACAAGCAATTCACAGGTTTATATGTAAAATGAAGCTAGGTTGCTAAATATAGTTTGAAAGAAACATCTTGATAGGATTAGTGATGTTTGATTGCAAAAAGAAAAAAAGAAAAAGAAAAAAAAAAGGCTTTTTCTTTTTACGAACAAATGAAAAAGGAATTATTTGTAAAAAAAAAAAGTGTTATCAAATACCTACAACACATTGTTAAAATGTTTTAAAATCTAATGTTAATAGAACAGTAAACACCTGGAAATTGTTATTTGAAATATTTAGTTAGGTGTAATAAAACAAGTTTGCAATATATTTTCGTTATTTATTTTCACACTTTTCTTTTTTAGTTGCACACCCTGCTCAAAAGATAACCCCGCTACATATATGTTCTTAATTTGTTTCAACAGATAACAATTGCAAAACTATTTACTTAATATTAAAGGGACAGTCTACTCCAGAATTTTTATTGTTTATAAAAATAGATAATCCCTGTATTACCCATTCCCCAGTTTTGTATAACCAACACTGTTACATTAATACACGTTTTACCTCTGTGATTACCTTGTATCTAAGCCTTAGCAGACTGCCCCCTTATTTCAGTTCTTTTGAGAGACATGCATTTTAGCCAATCAGTGCTGACTCATTAATCACTCCATGGGAGTGAACACACTGTTGCATTCAGATAAGAGGCGGCCTTCAAATGATTAGAAATTAGCACATGAGCATACCTAGGTTTAGCTTTCAACTAAAAATACAGAGAAAACAAAGCAAATTTTAAGATAAAGGTAAATTGGAAAGTTATTAAAAATTGCATGCCCTATCTGAATCATGAAAGTTTAATTTTGACTAGACTGTCCTTTTAAATTAATGACTGTGCCTATCTTGTTGCCTGCAAATTCAGATCGGGAATGGCTCCTTCAATTGGGGCAGGTGGTGGGTGGAGTCTGACTATTAAAAAACAATTGCAGTAAACAAGATATTAATTTGTTTTAAAAAATGTTTAGGTTTGGTTATGTTATATATATGTTATTCTATGGCAAAATAACAGAAATGTTTTGTAATTGCAAGCATTTACTGTCTTTTTAAAATAGTAATGCTATCATTTAAAATATGTTGTAATGTAGCAAATTATAGACAAAGTCCACAAATGCACAAGATATGAGGACACTGTATGTTCTGGTCATCATGCACGTTAAGGGAACAGTAACATAAAAATTTAACAATCAAGTTTCAGATAGAGCACGCATTTCTAAACAACATTTCAGTTTATTCCTATTATCTAATCTGCTTCTTTCTCTTGGTATCCTTTTCTAAAAAGCATACATGATAGACTGAGAAGCAGCAATGCACTACGTCTGATTGGTGGCTGGACATATATGCCTGTTGTGATTGGCTCACCAGATGTGTTCAGCTAGCTTTCAACAGTGAATTACTGCTTCTTCAACAATGGATACCAAGAAAATGAAATACATTTGATAACAGACATAAATTGGACAGCTGTATAAAATTGTATGTTTCATCTGAATAATGAAAGAAACAAATATGGGTCTCACGTCCCTTTATGCACCGAGGTGAGCAACTGGTGGCTGCGGAGACCCCTCAAAAACTTCCAATGCAGACCCCTCTTCTACTTTGAAACACTAAAGAAGGCTCTATTTACCTGCAGAAAGGACATAACTCCAATTTTACCCCACAAAATGCTCATAGAATATGCCTCCTTTTCTTCCTGTTAATCCATACGCTACACACACATATTGTACATCTGAAAACTACATTCAAGTATAATGCTGATTTATTTGAGCATTTCATTAAAAAAATCAGTCTTTCCTTTACTGTTTAATAAATTCCAAATAAGGATATAGCCTGTGAATAGAGAATACATATATATGTCTGCTTCTGATTGGCTCATTAGCTGTATACATATTTGGTGAAGTATATAGTGACAAGTTGGGTACATAACATTGACTGTGTTAAACCCTTAGCAGGGTGTGATGATAGCAGGATGTGATGTCACTAGCTGGTGGGCGGGGCTTAGGTCCGGTGTCTGTGTCGCAGTTAGTTTAATACAATCAACCTGTCTGGATGTGTATTGCTATGCTCTGTAATAAAATAGAGTTGTACCATCATTGCTGTGTCCTGCATATGTCCTGCATCTCATGACATGGTGTCAGAAGTTCTGGACTACGCTTCTGTTTCTGATGATGACGATGTCAAAGTTTACCCCACCTGAGCCTTTTGACTTTTCTCAGCCTGCAGCTTGGCCCACATGGCGTCAGCGGTTTCAGCGCTTCAGGATTGCATCCAAACTGAACAAGGAGAGTGGTGAAGTACAAGTTAATTCTCTTTTATACTCTATGGGGAAAGATGTAGAGCCAGTGTTCAATGCTTTTACTTTCCAAGAAGGGGAAGAAGTTAACTTTGATATAGTTATGGATAAACTCAGTGCCCACTTTGTGCCCAAAAGAAATGTGATTCATGAGAGAGCTTGTTTTCACAAACGTAATCAGCGTGTGGGAGAATCTGTGGAGTCATTTTTGCGCAGCCTGTATGAATTAGCTGAATTCTGTGAGTTTGGTGTTGCTAAAGAAGAGCAAATCAGAGACAGAATAGTTATTGGAATTGCAGATGCTGAAGTCTCCCTGAAGCTGCAGTTAGAGCCTGATTTAACACTAGACGGGGCTATTAGGATGGCCCGCCAGAGTGAACTGGTGAAAAAGCAAAGTGCTGATCTGAGGTCTGAGAGTATTGTGGATGAAGTACAACAGTCTAGGAAAATTGCTAGTGAAAGGCACAGTGTGAGCGGTAGATCTAAAGTACTGGAAAGGCCTAGAAGTGGATGGGCGCAACATGGCCGATGCACACGGTGCTACCGGGCTCATGATCAGAGTGCTATATGCCCGGCCAGAGATAAAAGATGCAGAAAATGTAACAGAATAGGCCATTTTGAAGTGGTGTGTAAAACTGAATACATTAAGGAGATGCAGGTGGACAGTGACCAGGAGGGTCAGGAAGTGTCTTTTGTGGGGTCTGTTGTGGAACGGACAAGCTCAGAGGAAGATTGGAAAGTTACCTTTACTGTAATGGGAGCCAATGTTGATTTTAAGATTGACACAGGAGCAGATATCACTGTAATGTCTTTTGCTGAATTTATGAGACTGCCTCGACAGCCCCAGCTGGCGAAGGTTACTACAAACGTTCATAGTCCTGGTGGCCGCATTGATTGTGTGGGGAAATTTCTTGCCAGCTGTGAGTACAAACAAAGGAAGTTCACCATGTGGGTGCATGTGATCCGAGGTCAGTGTGTTAACAGTTTATTGAGCAGAAAAGCAGCCTGTGACTTGGGCCTCGTGGCCAGAGTGAATGAGATCTCTGAAGATATGTTTGGCGAGTTGGGCCTACTGAGCTGCAAACCTGTCCGTATAGCACTTAAAAGTGACGCAGTCCCGTACAGTATTTCTACTCCTCGTAGAATTCCGTTCCCGCTCATGCCTCAAGTGGAGAAAGAGCTCATGCGCATGAAGTCTATGGGGGTTATTGAAGAGGTGGTTGAAGCAACTGATTGGTGTGCCCCCATTGTTCCAGTTGCAAAGAAAAACGGAAAGGTGCGCATCTGTGTGGACCTGAAAAGGTTGAATGAGGCAGTGAAGAGGGAGAGATTTGTGCTGCCGACACTGGAAGATATAGCCCCGAAGTTGGCTGGGGCGAAGTTCTTTTCCACATTAGACGCTTCTAGCGGCTTTTGGCAGATCCCCCTGGATCCAAAGTGCCGCAAACTGACTACCTTTATCACTCCGGTAGGTCGGTTCTGTTTCTGCAGACTTCCCTTTGGGATATCCTCCGCTCCTGAGATCTTTCAGAGGGAAATGAGTTCTCTCCTGGGTGGCCACGTGGGCACAGCAGTCGTCATGGACGACATTCTAGTGTATGGGTCTACAGTGGAGGAGCATGATCAGCGTTTGAGTTGTGTGCTGCAGGCTATCAAAGAGTCTGGGCTGAAGCTGAATAAAGAAAAATGTCATTTTAGGAAAACTGAATTATGCTACTTTGGGCATATCATCAATGGGGATGGCATCAAGCCGGACCCCGAGAAAATTCGGGCTATCGAACAGATGAAAAGCCCTTCTGATGTACATGAGCTGAGACAGATATTGGGCCTAGTAAATTACGTGGGCAAGTTTCTTCCAGATTTATCTACAGTTTTGCACCCTATCACAGAGTTGCTTAAGAAAGATGTTGCCTGGGTCTGGGGACCCTCACAAGAAAAGGCGTTCCTGCATGCTAAGTCCCTGCTGGGGTCTGCCCCAGTGCTGGGGTTCTACGACCCTTCAAAAAAGACTGTGGTTAGTGCTGATGCAAGCAGTTATGGGTTGGGGGCTGCACTCCTGCAGCTGAATGACAACAAACTACAGCCCATCGCCTACTGTTCCCGCACACTGATGGCTGCGGAGTCAAAATACGCTCAAATTGAGAAAGAGTGCCTGGCTGCAGTTTGGGCCTGTGAGCGCTTTCAGCGTTATCTAGTGGGTTTGGAGAAATTTAGTCTGGAAACTGACCACAAACCGCTAGTCCCTCTTATCAATTCTTATGACATCGACAAAACACCCTTGAGATGCCAGAGACTTTTAATGAGACTACTCAGGTTCAATGTTCAGGCAGTGCATGTGCCGGGGAAGCAGCTGGTTGTGGCAGATACACTGTCCAGGCTCCCGCTGGCTGCTGCTGAAGAATCCTCCACAGAGTCGGATGTAAAAGTGTATGTTGATTCAGTTCTGGCCTCTAAGTCCATTTCTTCAAGGAAACTGGAAGAGATAAAGAAAGAGACATATTTGGACACAGATCTGCAAGAAGTTATAAGGTACATAAGAGATGGCTGGCCCGAGAGCCGGGCAGCCTGGATGTCTTTAAATGCTTACCAGCCAGAGAGGTCACAGCTCACGGAGCTGGAGGGGTTGGTACTGTTCCAAGACCGTATTGTAATTCCTGTCAGCATGAGGAAGGAGATGTTAAACAGGATTCACGATGGCCACTTAGGCATTACAAAGTGCAGAGAAAGAGCAGCTACAGCTGTGTGGTGGCCTGGGATCAGCTCCGACATTGCAAATCACGTGTCTAAATGTGCCTTTTGCCGGGAACGCCGGCCTACTCAGAGAAGGGAGCCCTTAATGTCTACTCCGCTGCCTGCGGGGCCGTGGCAGAAAATAGCTGCTGATTTGTGCGAACTGCACGGGAAAAAGTTTCTTGTTGTTATCGACTACTATTCCAGGTATTTGGAAATAGCACCCCTGAATGATATCACAAGTCAGGCCGTTATCATTCGCCTGAAGAGCTTGTTCGCCCGCTGGGGCATTCCAATGGAGCTGGTGAGTGATAATGGCATGCAGTTCGCTTCTACAGAGTTCAGTGCTTTCAGCAGGGAATATGATTTTGTACATTCCACGTCAAGTCCACATTATCCGCAGGCCAACGGAATGGCTGAAAGGGCAGTTCAAACAACAAAATTCATCCTAAAGCAATCTGAACCGTACCTAGCCCTCTTGTCATACAGGGCGACGCCCATTCAAGCCACCGGGTTTAGCCCGGCACAGCTGATGCTAGGACGCCAGATTCGCACCACTTTACCCTCAGTGGGTGTCTTCAAGCCGCCTGGCCCTGTTCCTCGGGACGAAGTCCTTAGGAGGGATGAAGAGGCCAAAAAGGGTTATCGTTTCTTCTACGACAGGAGACATTCTGTCAGGCCTTTACAGGAACTGAAAGCGGGCCAAAGTGTCAGAATTAAACTGGATGATGAGAAGAAATGGAAGACGCCTGCTACGGTAGTGGGCCGCTCTCCAGAACCAAGGTCTTACACAGTCCTTACAGAGGGAGGGACGGTTACACGCCGTAACCGAAGACATCTTCAGCCTGTACCTGAGAGTCTGGAACCGGATACCTCAGTACCACCGCCGGTGGGATCTCCTGTTCTAAGAGAGGTGCCTTCCCCTCAGCAAGATCATAGCGGGGATATATCTTTGCCTCCAGCAGACTCTTGTTCACCATCTTCTGTATCAGAGGACAGTTCATGCAAAGTTACATCAAGCGGAAGAGTGGTGAGGCTTCCGGCCCGATACAGGGACTGACTTTAGCTAGAACAGTGACCGGAAGTATGGGCAGAATAATCCCATGGTCACTGTGGACTAGGGTAGTCTACCCCGATGTCCAAGTCAGGATGTAATTTATTTGTTCATGTTTTCTAACCCATCTGTTCTTATAATGTTCTAAAACAAAATGTTGTTGTATACCCTGTTGGTGTACTTTGTTATTTAATATATGCGAATGTATGCTTTGCCTTTGAAAAAGGGGAAGATGTGATGATAGCAGGATGTGATGTCACTAGCTGGTGGGCGGGGCTTAGGTCCGGTGTCTGTGTCGCAGTTAGTTTAATACAATCAACCTGTCTGGATGTGTATTGCTATGCTCTGTAATAAAATAGAGTTGTACCATCATTGCTGTGTCCTGCATATGTCCTGCATCTCATGACACAGGGTTTATACAGATAGTAAAATGAGGATTTTAATTTTAAATAAAAATCTATAATGATAGGTGAAATTTAAATAGCTGCATAACTTGCAATTTATATTGAAGCACATTCAAGAACAGGAATAAACCATTTTCCTAACAGTCCCCTTGACAGACACAAACTATACAGAACTTTTATAATTAAATGGACACTGAACCCAATTTTTTTCTTTTGTGATTCAGATAGAGCATGCAATTTTAAGCAACTTTCTAATTTACTCCTGTTAGCAATTTTTCTTTGTTCTCTTGCTATCTTTATTTGAAAAATAAGGCATCTAAGCTTTTTTTTTATGGTTAAGAACACTGGACAGCACATTTTTATTGGTGGATGAATTTATCCACCAATCAGCAAGGACAACCCAGGTTGTTCACCAAAAATGGGCCGGCATCTAAACTTACATTCTTGCATTTCAAATAAAGATACTAAGAGAATGAAGAAATATTGATAATAAGAGTAAATTAGAAAGTTGCTTAAAATTTCATGATCTATCTGAATCACGAAAGAAACAATTTTGGTTCAGTGTCCCTTTAAAAGGATCTGAAATCCAACATTTTTCATTTGTGATTTAGACAGAGCATACCATTTAAAATTTTTTACAATTTACTTATATTTTAAAATTTGCTTTGTTCCCATGATACTCTGTGTTGTAGAGATACTTAGGTAGGCATCTAGAGCACTACAAAAGTGCTGCCATATAGTGCTCTTGCAAATGGATAACATTATTTTAACCTTCTGCTATATAGTGCTCCAAAAATGTGTACATCCCTGCTTTTCAACAAAAGATGCCAAGACAACAAAGACAAATTGATAATGGAAGCAAATTATAAAGTTATTTAAAATGAAGTACTCTATATGATTCATGAAATAAAATATTGTTTTTAATATCTCTAACACCATGATATGTATACATATAATACTATGGATACAAACAAAGAATTGTGAGTCTGGCGCAGAATAGCCCTCAAGAGCTAAAAATATTATATGCTGCCCAAGTCTATCTATCCAAGCAGGAGTTTCCCCAAATACTCCTGAACTGATATAGAAAAATTGCAGATACAAGAGGATGTAATAGAACTAGAGGGCACAATACACTATCTTTATGGAATCTAATAATGAATAATGTATATAAGCCTCCTAAATATTAGGAGCTTTATCAAATCAAATAACAAGTTAGAAAATGAATAGCAAGTTAAAAAACGGCTCCGAAATAAATCTCTTGTTCTTATTTGCACAATATCATAAAGCGTTATTGGCAAATATAAAATATATACTAATATATATCATAAAAATACTTGTAGAGTTAACTGTAAAAATAAATATAAATTACTCTGTATCACATAATTAATACAATAACAGAAAAATAATAACAAAATTTAAAAAAGAATAAAGTTAAAAAAGTTTACACGATACACTTAATAGTATTACAGAACAAAATACAATTGATATAAATTGCTGTCTGTAGCGATAAAGTTCAAACAATATTGTACTTAATTTAAAAGTCTGTAAAATGTAATAAGTTGATGCACATAATCCACATAGCCAGGAAAAGAATGACCCCGTAGGGTATCTACTTACACTCCTTACCCCCAATCAATATGAGGTAAGTGTTGCACAGTGTTGGGAGAGTCTTTCCAAAGCATCATAGGATGTAGATTATCAATATAAAAACCGGCTGTATTCTCCGTTGATATGATGGTTTACATGTAAAACAAGAGAGAAATAATAGTGCAACCCCGTTTGTAAATGTCAAACAAAAATATTTATTAGAGACTCGGGTGCTCACATAAAAAGACCTCAATGTCATATGAGGTAATCAGAAAACATATACATGCATATTCAGTCGGACAGAAAACCAACATCCAAATTAGTGATTTTTCACTTGCCACAAAATCGGATATACAGTCCAGAACAAAGTTCCTTAAGTTATGGAACAGCAGACTGGCGTATCCTGACGCGTTTCGAAGGTGCTGTAATGATAACCTTCTTCCTCAGAGGATCTTACCGTCTGCACTGAAAAAAGCTCCTTTTCAACCGGAGCGGCGACATGCCCCCTTTGTGAAAGGAGAATTTGATTGAACACTCGTCAAACATATGACCGCATCTGAATGGCTTATCTAATCACATGGTAGTTTATTTGGGGTATTGGTTAGAACATTAGAACAGTTACTATCAGTGTGATAAAAGAAAACAGCGCTGTGTAATAGAACTTAGAGCTGTCTGATCTTATGTTCGAGATTTAGAGATTTTTTTTTTTTTTTTAAATTATCGCTTGTGTCTGTATTACCGCAATTAGTATATTGTTCTAACATATATCAATAATAAAAAAAGCAATATTTAACAAAAAAGCGGATTAGCAAATCTATATCCATGTCATTAAAAAATGATCATCACTAGTATCAATAATATCAATAAAAAAGTCTAGTTAGAATAAATCAATGTGACCAAAGAATATTAGAAATAAAAATAAAAAATAAAAAGGGGAAATAAGTAAAAAAAATTAGTAATAACCAAGAGGTTCTACTGTATTTAAATATGAATGCAACATACTGTATATCTAGATATTTATGTCAATTCTATAAAATGCACATTATATAAAGTGCTTAATATAGGTATATAGAAGAGAAGTATTATGAATATTTCTCTTAAGTGTATCGATTTCTATATTTAATCCAATGTCTTTTATGTAGAACATTTCCTACTGACCAGAGAACAAAAACTAAAAATTCCCTATAAATAATAGTTGAGTAATAGTTATATGTATTTTTATATATATATATAGGATTCTCACATTTAAATCTTGTTAAAAAGAGATTATGGTATCTATAGGCATCTATAAACGGCCTTTATGTAATCTATAATAAGTACCTATAAAACAAATGTCCAGTAAAGCTAGTAGATCTTTTATTTTATATAATTATTCCTTATGATCCCGAATATTCATTATCTTTTGAAGCCAGTCTGTCTAAGACTTGATATTCCGAAGTGATAGTCACATAGCGGATTGCTACATGTATTTAAAATATTAGCCCTATTTAAAAGATGTTTTAATTTGAATAACCGTTAAAATTTAAATAACAATTAAAATTCATTATTCTTCTCAGATGGCACCTTTAAAACTAATATATAGTATTTATTTATTATTTTTGTTTAGACCCAGTATTAAAACGATATATTGTACTATATACAGTAGCCTATATGCAATTAGTGTAATAAAAATGTCTAATAGAAAATGATATATTATTAAAAAACTTTTCAGAAGCTATATATTGTATTATACCATACTATGCTGCTATTTATATGTTTCCCATCAAAAGGACATTTAGAGAGGACATTTAACATAATAAAAAGTGAAATTTTAACCCAATGGTAGAACCAAGTATAAAAATTAGTGTTACATTTCTAAAGGGGTCTATCAGTATACTGTATATCCCCTCAGGAGCTATCAGAGACAATTAGGAAATTGGGGAATATAGCTTACAGCCAATAGTAGAACATAGAATCAGGGATTCAGAGGGATATATGTGTATATACATATATATATATATATATATGTGTATATACATATATATATATATAGTCCAGTATAAGAGAGTTTTTTACTGAGCCAAAAGGTACGGAACTGTTGTAAAAAGTTCTCACTTGTGTAATGGTAGATATAAACAAACAAGTCTACCCAATAATATCCACAGATAGCAGTGTCCCAAAAAGGATTTATAGAATGGCAGTCTCTCCCAAACAATCAAATATCATCAATTATCATGGTTCCTGTGACATACAGCTTTAAGAATTAAAGTGCACACACTCGGTAGGAAATTGCAAGTAAAATGCGAGCAACCGGTGCTCTAGCAACAACAGCTGTGCATTCCTTATCGCTCCGTAGTGTGTCCGAGCCGCGGGGTCACTTCCTCATACCTCTGAAAGCTTGCTCAGGTATCCGCTGTATGCACACGTCATGTGCTCCGCTCACCGGTTGAAGTGGGAGGGAGAGAGAGAAGGAGATGTGTCCAGGCAGCCCCGACGCCAACCACAATCAGCAGTGATATACGTCCAACCTGTTACTGCTTCTGAATATGTGAGAAAGTCACCATGCTCCCATTCTGCCCCTGGATTTTCAGGCAATGTAGAACAAATGAAGAAAGCAGACAATCCAGGGCAAGTTAAAAACGATATTTTTTATTCACCAACGATTCAAAGGTTCCAGGAGGGTCCATATACAGGTTAGCAAGGCAACACAGGCAAACTGAAAGCTAACATGTTTCAGCTATGATTACGGCTGTATAGCCGAAACTTGTTAGCTTCCAGTTTGCCTGTGTTGCCTTGCTAACCTGTATATGGATAATAGAAAACCCCTATTATCCTATAGGGAAGGTGGGAAGGTGGTATATAACCTAAACCTCTTGGTGTATTCCTAGGTGCACCAGTAGGTAGTGCCTAATGCCTATATAACGTAGTTTATATTGTAGATAGGGGAAAGAAGCATTATAGTGGCACACTTGAAGGTTATAATACCTAGTGAATGTAAATGGAAGGTTGATATATTTTTATTATTTATTATTACCAAAATAGACCAAAAAATTAAATTAAAATATAGCTTTTATTCAATATACGTTAAAAAAGAGATATTGTGGACCATGCCACCAATAAAACCTGTGTATGTAGAATGCGTGTTAGTGTAAGTTAAAAACGTTATCAATGATGAGCACTGCTAATCCTCCAAAGGCAAAACAAAGTATTGTTTGTCAAATAGTAAATTGAAGGAAAATGTGTACATACAGTATATAATACCCCTAAGTAAGATATATTCTTGCCCTCACGATCAGTAAGGATCAGTGCTATATATCTATGGTAAGGACTGTAACGCAATAGTAATAAGCTTAAAAAATAAGGGTATATAGATATAGGCACACCTGTGAATTGCTATCTATATAATCTTAGTAATATCGTTTGTCCACAGCATATAAGTTTGTAGCAAAACAGTGCGCTCATAAGTTAATACTCATCTTATGTTCCCTATTATGTCTGTAGCGACATGCGTTACAGTTATAAAGTAGTTAGAAATAAATTACTTAGAGAGTAGTATGTAGCATTTGGTGTATAGCGGTCAGATAGACACTCAATTAACCCACTGTATTTTAAATCAATCTATTCAAAGCGATCTCCCATAGGGGAGATAGTAAGCCCCACTATTATTTTACAATAAAACGCGTTTCGCATCTGCTTTATCAAAGGCCTTTGATAAAGCAGATGCGAAACGCGCGTCAGGCGTATGCACTGCTTGTCCTCCGTTTTATTGTAAAATAATAGTTAATAATATAAATAGAATTTAGCGGTCTAATTGTTGGCCTATTTGGCAATAAGGTTTTATAACTTTAAACTCACCCTTCTGTTTAAAAATTAGTAATCATTGTGGGGCTTACTATCTCCCCTATGGGAGATCGCTTTGAATAGATTGATTTAAAATACAGTGGGTTAATTGAGTGTCTATCTGACCGCTATACACCAAATGCTACATACTACTCTCTAAGTAATTTATTTCTAACTACTTTATAACTGTAACGCATGTCGCTACGGACATAATAGGGAACATAAGATGAGTATTAACTTATGAGCGCACTGTTTTGCTACAAACTTATATGCTGTGGACAAACGATATTACTAAGATTATATAGATAGCAATTCACAGGTGTGCCTATACCTATATACCCTTATTTTTTAAGCTTATTACTATTGCGTTACAGTCCTTACCATAGATATATAGCACTGATCCTTACTGATCGTGAGGGCAAGAATATATCTTACTTAGGGGTATTATATACTGTATGTACACATTTTCCTTCAATTTACTATTTGACAAACAATACTTTGTTTTGCCTTTGGAGGATTAGCAGTGCTCATCATTGATAACGTTTTTAACTTACACTAACACGCATTCTACATACACAGGTTTTATTGGTGGCATGGTCCACAATATCTCTTTTTTAACGTATATTGAATAAAAGCTATATTTTAATTTAATTTTTTGGTCTATTTTGGTAATAATAAATAATAAAAATATATCAACCTTCCATTTACATTCACTAGGTATTATAACCTTCAAGTGTGCCACTATAATGCTTCTTTCCCCTATCTACAATATAAACCTGTATATGGACCCTCCTGGAACCTTTTAATCATTGGTGAATAAAAGATATCGTTTTTAACTTGCCCTGGATTGTCCGCTTTCTTCATTTGTCATATGTATATATATATATATATATATATATATATATATATATATATATACACATGAATTCAAGGTTGTCAAAAAATATATATATTTTATATTTTCAATTTATATAAAAAATGCTGCAAGATCTATGTCTTTGTTCAGGCCATGGGGGGCCAGAGACCCAAGAGTGTAGATCCAATATGTCTCTCTTGCGTAGATGTAGTTCTCTACTGCCTCCTCTTTTGTTATTTAGGATACATTCAAGAATACTACCTCTCAGACAACCTGGATTTTGTTGGTGTTTCTCTTTATAATGGGCTGACAGGTTGTGTGTTTTCTCCCCTGCTTCTATATTATTAATGTGTTTGAGTAGTCTCTTTTTGTAGGGCCTAGTAGTTCGCCCTACATATTGGAGACCACACCCACATCGTAGGAGATATATCACATACTCCGTCCTGCAGTTGCAGAGGGTCTTAATTTTATATTGTTTATTAGTAACCATAGAGGTTATCTCTTTGGTTTATTTCTGGAGAAATTACGTACACATGCTGTGCAATTACACCGGTTACATTTAAAAAATCCTGTTGAGGCCTTATTAAGCCAATTTGTTTCAGCTGTGGAATCATTTTTAAGTTGGCTAGGTGCCAGAATGTTCTTGAAATTTCTATTTTTTCTCAACACCATATATAATACCATGGACTTACTATTACTGCCCTAGCTTAAAAAGACATTAAAGAAATCTTACCTCTGAGTAAATTTGTACTTTGTCCAATGCTCCCTTGGAGGCCAGAAAGCAAATATTGTAACCTGTAAATGCTGTAAATCAAATAGTGAGTTAAGGCAATTTGCAGCATTTTGAACACCTATATTACCAGATTTTGCTTTTTGGCCTCACTAAGGACAAAGCAAATTTTTTACACAAACGAAAGAGGTGTTTAATCTCCATGAATAGGTAAAACACATAGGTAAAGTCCTGCTTGTGAGTCACAATGTTATTACATGAGTCTAATCCTCCTGATTAACTCACTGGTCATGTTCTGCTCAGAAGCAAGGTATGCAGATCCTGAACATGACTTTACCTATGTATTTATTTAACCCCTTTGCCATGGTTAAACACATAATAAGCTTGAGTTATAACAGAACACAACTTTATTTATTATAATATCTCTTAAAATCTAGCAGTCTTCTGTAAAATGCAATTTTAAAAATTTGTCATAATTATAAACTTTTTCAAAGTAATTATTTTAAATAAATAATAACAATTTAAACAATACCTCAGTGAAGAGGATGGTAGTTAAAATCACAAAATGCCTCCCCCAAAAGTTCTTCCTTAGCTCCCATCGTGTATACTTTTCACATCTGAACATTCATTTTACCCCTTGGCTGCCAGTAACATAAAAGTAAATTTAACCTCTTTGGCTGCCAGTGACAAACATAAGTGGTTTGTCCTCCTTGACTGACCCTTACTTCTTTCTGCTCTATATTTGTAATGTGTTGAGGCACCTTTTACATTTAGCTAACAAACAGGGAGTTTAAAAAATCTGGACATTTAACGCGACAATGTACACTAGATTTTTCTTTCCAGAAATGTTTTGTACAGGAGGATACATTTATATAGCCCATCTGGGGGTGTTTTTGTAGCAATGTATACTTTTGATTATTTTTAATAACATTGTGCTGATTTTCAGTCTCCTGAACAAGCCCCAAAGTATCAGATGTAGACTGAAGTCTACAGATTCCTGCTGCTCCTGTTTGTTCCTGTATTGGGTCTTTTCATATGCAGGGGATGGGGAGGGTTTGCTCTTCCTGCTTTCTCAGCCCCTTTCAGTCGGTCCCAGCCTATCCTCATCGACAGTGCAAAACTGGGAGTTTCTATGTAACATTTTAACATAGTAGATGAGGTTGAAAAAAGACAGACGTCCATCTCCATCGAGTTCAACCTACACAAGTCTTAATATACTTAAATTGAGCTTAAATTAAAAGGGACATTCTACACCTTAGTCATGTTAAAGCCTTAAAGGGACACTGAACCCAAATTTTTCTTTCGTGATTCAGATAGAGCATGACATTTTAAGCAACTTTCTAATTTACTCCTATTATCAAATTGTCTTCATTCTCTTGGTATCTTTATTTGAAATGCAAGAATGTAAGCTTAGATGCCGGCCCGTTTTTGGTGAACAACCTGGGTTGTTCTTGCTGATTGGTGGATAAATTCATCCACCAATAAAAAAGTGCTGTCCAGAGTACTGAACCCCAAAAAAAAGCTTAGATGCCTTCTTTTTCAAATAAAGATATTGCATGCTCTATCTAAATCAAGAAAGAAAAAATTTGGGTTCAGTGTCCCTTTAACTTAGATTAAGCTGCAAATAGCCTACTGTACGTCTTTCTATATCATGGACAGGAAAGGTAAATAAGTTATTTTTAACACAAGCAATCATATCCCTGAATTCTGTTTCTAGTCAAAAATGTATCTGAACCATTTTTAAATTTATCTAAGGTATTGGCATTTACTACCTCTTTAGGTAATGAGTTCCACAGTTTGATTGCTCTTACAGTGACAAAACAATTACATTGCTGGAGATTAAATCTCCTTTCCTCCAGATTTAAATTGTGACCTCTTGTCACAAACAACATTTTTTGGAATAAACAGAGCTTCTGCCATCTCTGTATTTGGGCCTAGAATAAATTTATATAAAGTAATTTCACCTCCCAAGCGCTTTTCTTCTAGAGAAAACAGACCAAGTTTAGCAAACCTCTCCTCATAGCTTAAATGATCCATTCCCCTTATTAGCTTTGTGGCCCTTATCTGATTTTTTTTCTACGTTTTTAAAAGGTTTTATACTGGATTTTTAGATCAGTATCTGTTCATATTCTTCTTGTTTGTTTTTTCATTATTCAGACAGATAATACCATTTAAACATCTTTCCAGTTTACTTATATTATCTAATTTCTTTTGTTTTACTTGGTATCCTTTGTTGAATAGAACACCTAGGTAGGCTCAGGAGCTGGAAGCTAGCTACTGACTGGTGGCTGCTCAAATATGCTTGTTGTCATTGGCTTACAGATGTTTTCATCTAGCTATCAGTAGTGCATTGCTGCTCCTTCAATAAAGGATACCAAGAAAATGAAGCAAAATTTATAATAGAAGTAAATTGGAAAGTTGATTAAAATATAACCCTCTATCTGAATCTTAAAATAAATGTTTGTGTTACATATCCATTTAAAGTAGTGTCTGTTTTATGCAGTTATATGAAAATTAGTATATACTGTCCATTTGAGTGTCCAGTATTATTGTGAAGATTTAAAATACTGAACTGTCTGGTTTAATACTGGAACCTGGCAACCCTAGCATTGAATAATGTATACCATATCCCTAAAGGAACATTAGCATATGACCTTTTCTGTCCCTTTTGGGTGAGTGGTACCGGGACAACTAAATGAGGCCGAATTATCAAATGTCTGTTCGACCTGATCCGACAGTGCGGATCAGGTCCGACAGACATCGCTGAATGCGGAGAGCAATGCGCTCTCCGTATTCAGCATTGCACCAACAGCTCACAAGAGCTGCTGGTGCAACACCGCACCCTGCAGACTCGCGGCCAATGGGCCGCCAGCAGGGAGGTGTCAATTAACCTGATCGTACTCGATCGGGTTGAATTGTGGCGATTCCTGTCCGCCTCATCAGAGCAGGCAGACAGGGTTATGGAGCAGCGGTCTTTAGACCGCTGCTCCATAACTTGTATTTCTGGTGAGTCTTCAGATTCGCCAGAAACACGGGCCCACAAGCTCCATACGGAGCTTGATAAATGGGCCTCAATATGTGTTTGCTCATTAAGCAACAGCTATTAATAGCATGCCCCCTCCCCTTTAATACAAGTTTTTTTCAGATATGATTAATTAAAGCAAACAGATTTTTTATAAATAACTTAGGCCTAGATTTGGAGTTTGGCGGTAGCCGTGAAAACCAGCGTTAGAGGCTCCTAACGCTGGTTTTAGGCTACCTCCGGTATTTGGAGTCACTCAAAAAAGGGTCTAACGCTCACTTTTCAGCCACAACTTTTCCATACCGCAGATCCCCTTACGTCAATTGCGTATCCTATCTTTTCAATGGGATTTTTCTAACTCCGGTATTTAGAGCCGTGTCTGAAGTGAGCGTTAGAATTCTAACGACAAAACTCCAGCCGCAGCAAAAAGTCAGTAGTTAAGAGCTTTCTGAGCTAACGCCGGTTCATAAAGCTCTTAACTACTGTACTCTAAAGTACACTAACACCCATAAACTACCTATGTACCCCTAAACCGAGGCCCCCCCACATCGCCGCCACTCGATTAAATTTTTTTAACCCCTAATCTGCCGACCGCCACCTACGTTATCCTTATGTACCCCTAATCTGCTGCCCCTAACACCGCCGACCTCTATATTATATTTATTAACCCCTAACCTGCCCCCCACAATGTCGTAGCCAGCTACCTACAATAATTAACCCCTAATCTGCCGACCGCAAAGCGCCGCCACCTACGTTATACTTATGTACCCCTAATCTGCTGCCCCTAACACCGCCGACCCCTATATTATATTTATTAACCCCTAATCTGCCCCCCTCAACGTCGCCTCCACCTGCCTACACTTATTAACCCCTAATCTGCCGAGCGGACCGCACCGCTACTATAATAAAGTTATTAACCCCTAATCTGCCTCACTAACCCTATAATAAATAGTATTAACCCCTAATCTGCCCTCCCTAACATCGCCGACACCTAACTTCAATTATTAACCCCTAATCTGCCGACCGGAGCTCACCGCTATTCTAATAAATGTATTAACCCCTAAAGCTAAGTCTAACCCTAACACTAACATCCCCCTAACTTAAATATAATCTAAATCTAACGAAATTAATTAACTCTTATTAAATAAATTATTCCTATTTAAAGCTAAATACTTACCTGTAAAATAAACCCTAATATAGCTACAATATAAATTATAATTATAATATAGCTATTTTAGGATTAATATTTATTTTACAGGCAACTTTGTATTTATTTTAACCAGGTACAATAGCTATTAAATAGTTAAGAACTATTTAATAGCTAAAATAGTTAAAATAATTACAAAATTACCTGTAAAATAAATCCTAACCTAAGTTACAATTAAACCTAACACTATACTATCATTAAATTAATTAAATAAAATACCTACAATTACCTACAATTAAACCTAACACACTATCAATACATTAATTAAATACAATACCTACAAATAACTACAACGAAATAAACTAACTAAAGTACAAAAAATAAAAAAGAACTAAGTTACAAAAAATAAAAAAATATTTACAAACATAAGAAAAATCTTACAACAATTTTAAACTAATTACACCTACTCTAAGCCCCCTAATAAAATAACAAAGACCCCCAAAATAAAAAATGCCCTACCCTATTCTAAATTACTAAAGTTCAAAGCTCTTTTACCTTACCAGCCCTGAACAGGGCCCTTTGCGGGGCATGCCCCAAGAAGTTCAGCTCTTTTGCCTGTAAAAAAAAAATACAATACCCCCCCCAACATTACAACCCACCACCCACATACCCCTAATCTAACCCAAACCCCCCTTAAATAAACCTAACACTAAGCCCCTGAAGATCATCCTACCTTGTCTTCACCTCACCGGGTATCACCGATCGGTCCTGGCTCCAAAATCTTCATCCAACCCAAGCGGGGGCTGGCGATCCATCATCCGGTGGCTGAAGAGGTCCAGAAGAGGCTCCAAAGTCTTCATCCTATCCGGGAAGAAGAGTAGATCCGGACCGGCAACCATCATCTTCCAAGCGGCATCTTCTATCTTCATCCGATGAGGACCGACTCCATCCTGAAGACCTCCACCGCGGACCAATCTTCATCCGGCGACGTCCAACTGAAGAATGACGGTTCCTTTAAGGGACGTCATCCAAGATGGCATCCCTCAAATTCCGATTGGCTGATAGGATTCTATCAGCCAATCGGAATTAAGGTAGGAATATTCTGATTGGCTGATGGAATCAGCCAATCAGAATCAAGTTCAATCCGATTGGCTGATCCAATCAGCCAATCAGATTGAGCTTGCATTCTATTGGCTGTTCCGATGATGGATCGCCAGCCCCCGCTTGGGTTGGATGAAGATTTTGGAGCCAGGACCGATCGGTGATACCCGGTGAGGTGAAGACAAGGTAGGATGATCTTCAGGGGCTTAGTGTTAGGTTTATTTAAGGGGGGTTTGGGTTAGATTAGAGGTATGTGGGTGGTGGGTTGTAATGTTGGGGGGGGTATTGTATGTTTTTTTTACAGGCAAAAGAGCTGAACTTCTTGGGGCATGCCCCGCAAAGGGCCCTGTTCAGGGCTGGTAAGGTAAAAGAGCTTTGAACTTTAGTAATTTAGAATAGGGTAGGGCATTTTTTATTTTGGGGGTCTTTGTTATTTTATTAGGGGGCTTAGAGTAGGTGTAATTAGTTTAAAATTGTTGTATGTTTGTAAATATTTTTTTATTTTTTGTAACTTAGTTCTTTTTTATTTTTTGTACTTTAGTTAGTTTATTTCATTGTAGTTATTTGTAGGTATTGTATTTAATTAATCTATTGATAGTGTAGTGTTAGGTTTAATTGTAGGTAATTGTAGGTATTTTATTTAATTAATTTAATGATAGTATAGTGTTAGGTTTAATTGTAACTTAGGTTAGGATTTATTTTACAGGTAATTTTGTAATTATTTTAACTATTTTAGCTATTAAATAGTTCTTAACTATTTAATAGCTGGTTAAAATAAATACAAAGTTACCTGTAAAATAAATATTAATCCTAAAATAGCTATAATATAGTTATAATTTATATTGTAGCTATATTAGGATTTATTTTACAGGTAAGTATTTAGCTTTAAATAGGAATAATTTATTTAATAAGAGTTAATTAATTGTGTTAGATTAAAATTATATTTAACTTAGGGGGGTGTTAGTGTTAGGGTTAGACTTAGCTTTAGGGGTTAATACATTTATTAGAATAGCGGTGAGCTCCAGTCGGCAGATTAGGGGTTAATAATTGAAGTTAGGTGTCGGCGATGTCAGGGAGGGCAGATTAGGGGTTAATACTATTTATTATAGGGTTAGTGAGGCGGATTAGGGGTTAATAACTTTATTATGATAGCGGTGCGGTCCGCTCGGCAGATTAGGGGTTAATAAGTGTAAGGCTAGGGGTGTTTAGACTCGGGGTACATGTTAGAGTGTTAGGTGCAGACGTAGGAAGTGTTTCCCCATAGCAAACAATGGGGCTGCGTTAGGAGCTGAACGCGGCTTTTTTGCAGGTGTTAGGTTTTTTTTCAGCTCAAACAGCCTATGGGGGAATCGTGCACGAGTTGAAGCTGCGTTAAATATGCTCTACGCTCCTTTTTTGGAGCCTAACGCAGCCTTTATGTGGACTCTCATTACCAGAGTTATTTTTATGGTGCGGCCACAAAAAAAAACAGCGTTAGCTACGCGGGTCCTTACCGACAAAACTCTAAATCTAGCCGTTAGATATTTAAATAAATGTGTTTAATTAAGAAGAACTGTTTATGTGTAAAGAAAAGGATTTGTTTTTCTCCTTAACCCAGTTGGAAGAATGTGTTAGTTTTATTATTTCAGCACTGACTGAGTAGAATCCCTGATAAGGAAGAAAAAAAAACAATAGAATCCTATACAGGTTTGCATTCAATTAGGTTTAACTTGTAGTAATGGTTCTTGCTGCTCATTAGCTGTTTTAACAACTTAGAAATTAAAGTGATTGACTACCTTGCTATCCATAACGTTAATAACATCTTCATGTGATGTTTATTTGCCTGTTAAATGTATGAAAGGTATTTGTTTTAAAAATGTGCTTTGTATTAACAATGCAACCTAGTTTTGTTTTTTTAATATAGCAGATGGAAAACAATTGCTTTTAAACCTGGGCTTTAAGCAAATTAAGCTGGTAAAAAAATGTTCATATGAGTATATAAAGAGAACAGCTATTAAATGACCTGCACGTCAGGCTAAAATGACTTGTTTTTTTCTTGGCAGTATCAATAAATACATTAGAAAGCTACAAGATTTGAAAGATCCGGATTACATTCCATTTGCTAGTTTTAGGATTTTTTTTTTTTTTATAGATAGCTCTAAAATAGTTTTCATATATATATATATATATATATATATATATATATATATATATATATATATATATATATATATTTATTTGTATATTTATATATTATTTTGGCTATTATGTGCATGGAATATGACTCTCTTGTGGCTCTTTTTAAACATGAGGATATATAAAAACGCATGGAAATATATAAATGGGAGAATATATTGTATAACCATCAGGGTATATATAATCTCGAGGAAAAATATAGCCATAGGGAACATTTTCAGAGCAGCATAAGAGGATCAAAAAAAAGGTTCTTTTTATAACGTATTTTCTTTGTCGTCAGAAATGGCCATGGACAAAAGTGAAGCTTGCATGCTTATTGGCTGACAAAGAAATCAATCAACTGACAACAAAATTGCTAAATATCGTTATTGATTGGTGTAAATCTGAACTTTTGAACCCTTTCCCACCTACAGAAAAGCCTTTCATGCTTATACTAATGGTTTAAATGGCATTAATAAAGAAACAAATGCAAAGAATACAACAAAATTAGTGTTTTTTATTTAGTTTTGTCTGAATCTGAATGCGCATGTCGGGGGGTAAATATTAGCATACAAAAACTTGGGAGGGCATGAAGCTATACTGCATTACTGTCTAGTGCAGTGAGGGTGTTCTGTCAAAACTCCAAGAAATAGAAAACTCCAAGATGACGTTACTTCCAGTGACTCTTCCATTTTCTGTTTTTGCCTCTGTCTGGGGGGCGCATCACTGATCCTCTGGCATCCAACTAAAGTAAACCTTGGGGAGTGATGTTTACAAGGGGGGCTTCATCCCCCTTGAACCTCCCAGGCGGAGGCAAAATAGATAGTCGATTACTGTACCATCTGATTGGCCAGTGTCTTCGTGAGGGACAGGATGCACAACCAATCAGATGTATGGATTCACCGGAAGTGACGTCATCTTGGAGTTTTCAATTTCTTGGAGTTTTCGATAGAACAAGGGCTAACCTTGGCACCCCAGATGTTTTGAAACTACATTTCCCATGATGCTTAGGCATTCTGTAGTCTAGTTGAGCATCATGAAAAATGTATTTCAAACCATCGGGGTGCTGAGGTTAGTTATCACTGGTCTAGTGTGTATTTTGCAAATTACAATTTTCATCTTACTGTTGCCTGCATGTTCAGATTTTTAAAGGCAACTTCCTAATAGTACATTCCCTAAGAATAATGCTTTCCTGGTATTCTGTACACTTTGCTGCTCATCACATTCAATAGGCAACTGTACTGGGGAATGAATAAATTCTGAATTCAGACAGAGCGTACTTTTTTAAAAAAATGTTATGGATTGCACACAGGCGATATTTGCATTCTATACGAATAAGTTTTAGTGACAGAAAAGGCTGCATGTCTATTAAATAATAGTATGTGGCATGTTTGGTCAAATATCATTTATTTATAGAGTGCCAACATATTCTGCTGTATATGGGTGGAGTAGTTGATGTAGCATATCTAGATTTCAGCAAAGCATTTGACACCGTCCCACACAATAAACTAATTCACAAACTGTATCTCCTTGGTTTAGACTCAAAAATTGTGAACTGGGTGGAATGCTGGCTTAAGGACAGAAAACAAACGGCTAGATTTAGAGTTTTGTCGGTAACGACCCGCGTAGCTAACACTGGCTTTTTTCTGGCCGCACCTTTAAAATAACTCTGGTATTGAGAGTCCACAGAATGGCTGCGTTATGCTCCAAAAAAGGAGCATAGAGCATATTTAACGCAACTGCAACTCTTGATACCAGAGTTGCTTACGGACGCGGCCAGCCTCAAAAACGTGCTCGTGCACGATTCCCCCATAGGAAACAATGGGGCTGTTTGAGCTGAAAAAAAACCTAACACCTTCAAAAAAGCCGCGTTCAGCTCCTAACGCAGCCCCATTGTTTGCAATGGGAAACACTTCCTACGTCTGCGCCTGTACCCCGAGTCTAAACACCCCTAACCTTACACTTATTAACCCCTAATCTGCCGCCCCCGCTATCGCTGACCCCTGCATATTATTATTAACCCCTAATCTGCCGCTCCGTAAACCGCCGCTACTTACATTATCCCTATGTACCCCTAATCTGCTGCCCCTAACACTGCCGACCCCTATATTATATTTATTAACCCCTAATCTGCCCCCCACAACATCGCCTCCACCTGCCTACACTTATTAACCCCTAATCTGCCGACCGGACCGCACCGCTATTATAATAAAGTTATTAACCCCTAATCCGCCTCACTAACCCTATAATAAATAGTATTAACCCCTAATCTGCCCTCCCTAACATCGCCGACACCTAACTTCAAACATTAACCCCTAATCTGCCGACTGGAGCTCACCGCTATTCTAATAAATGTATTAACCCCTAAAGCTAAGTCTAACACTAACACCCCCCTAAATTAAATATAATTTTAATCTAACGAAATTAATTAACTCTTATTAAATAAATTATTCCTATTTAAGGCTAAATACTTACCTGTAAAATAAATCCTAATATAGCTACAATATAAATTAAAATTATATTATAGCTATTTTAGGATTTATATTTATTTTACAGGTAACTTTGTATTTATTTTAACCAGGTACAATAGCTATTAAATAGTTAAGAACTATTTAATAGCTAAAATAGTTAAAATAATTACAAATTTACCTGTAAAATAAATCCTAACCTAAGTTACAATTAAACCTAACACTACACTATCAATAAATAAATTAAATAAAATACCTACAATTACCTACAATTAAACCTAACACTACACTATCAATAAATGAATTAAATACAATATCTACAAATAAATACAATTAAATAAACTAACTAAAGTACTAAAAATAAAAAAGAACTAAGTTACAAAAAATAAAAAAATATCTACAAACATTAGAAAAATATTCAAACAATTTTAAACTAATTACACCTACTCTAAGCCCCCTAATAAAATAACAAAGCCCCCCAAAATAAAAAAATGCCCTACCCTATTCTAAATTACAAAAGTTCAAAGCTCTTTTACCTTACCAGCCCTGAACAGGGCCCTTTGCGGGGCATGCCCCAAGAAATTCAGCTCTTTTGCATGTAAAAAAACACATACAATACCCCCCCAACATTACAACCCACCACCCACATACCCCTAATCTAACCCAAACCCCCCTTAAATAAACCTAACACTAAGCCCCTGAAGATCTTCCTACCTTATCTTCACCTCACCAGGTATCACCGATCCGTCCTGGCTCCAAAATCTTCATCCAAGCCCAAGCGGGGGCTAGACATCCATCATTCGATGGCTGAAGAAGTCCAGAAGAGGGTCCAAAGTCTTCATCCTATCCGGGAAGAAGAGTAGATCCGGACTGGCAACCATCTTCTTCCAAGCGGCATCTTCTATCTTCATCCGATGAGGACCGGCTCCATCTTGAAGACCTCCATCGCGGATCCATCCTTCTTCTCCGACGACTAGACGACGAATAACGGTTCCTTTAAATGACGTCATCCAAGATGGCATCCCTCGAATTCCGATTGGCTGATAGGATTCTATCAGCCAATCGGAATTAAGGTAGGAATATTCTATTGGCTGATCGGAACAGCCAATAGAATGCGAGCTCAATCTGATTGGCTGATTGAATCAGCCAATCGGATTGAACTTGATTCTGATTGGCTGATTCCATCAGCCAATCAGAATTTTCCTACCTTAATTCCGATTGGCTGATAGAATCCTATCAGCCAATCGGAATTCGAGGGACGCCATCTTGGATGACGTCCCTTAAAGGAACCGTCATTCATCGGGAAGTCGTCGTCGGAAGATGATGGGTCCGCGGTGGAGGTCTTCAAGATGGAGTCGGTCCTCATCGGATGAAGATAGAAAATGCCGCTTGGAAGATGATGGTTGCCGGTCCGGATCTACTCTTCTTCCCAGATAGGATGAAGACTTTGGAGCCTCTTCTGGACTTCTTCAGCTGTCGGATGATGGATGTCTAGCCCCCGCTTGGGCTTAGATGAAGATTTTGGAGCCAGGACTGATCGGTGATACCCGGTGAGGTGAAGATAAGGTAGGAAGATCTTCAGGGGCTTAGTGTTAGGTTTATTTAAGGGGGGTTTGGGTTAGATTAGGGGTATGTGGGTGGTGGGTTGTAATGTTGGGGGGGGGTAGTGTATGTTTTTTTTTACAGGCAAAAGAGCTGAATTTATTGGGGCATGCCCCGCAAAGGGCCCTGTTCAGGGCTGGTAAGGTAAAAGAGCTTTGAACTTTTGTAATTTAGAATAGGGTAGGGCATTTTTTTATTTTGGGGGGCTTTGTTATTTTATTAGGGGGCTTAGAGTAGGTGTAATTAGTTTAAAATTGTTGTAATATTTTTCTTATATTTGTAAATATTTTTTTATTTTTTGTAACTTAGTTCTTTTTTATTTTTTGTACTTTTGTTAGTTTATTTCATTGTAGTTATTTGTAGGTATTATATTTAATTAATTTATTGATAGTGTAGTGTTAGGTTTAATTGTAGGTAATTATAGGTATTGTATTCAATTAATTTATTGATAGTGTAGTGTTAGGTTTAATTGTAACTTAGGTTAGGATTTATTTTACAGGTAATTTTGAAATTATTTTAACTATTTTAGCTATTAAATAGTTCTTAACTATTTAATAGCTATTGTACCTGGTTAAAATAAATACAAAGTTACCTGTAAAATAAATATAAATCCTAAAATAGCTATAATATAATTATGATTTATATTGTAGCTATATTAGGGTTTATTTTACAGGTAAGTATTTAGTTTTAAATAGGAATAATTTATTTAATAAGAGTTAATTAATTTCGTTAGATTTAAATTATATTTAACTTAGGGGGGTGTTAGGGTTAGACTTAGCTTTAGGGGTTAATACATTTATTAGAATAGCGGCGAGATTCGGTCGGCAGATTAGGGGTTAATAATTGAAGTTAGGTGTTGGCGATGTTAGGGAGGGCAGATTAGGGGTTAATAAATATAATATAGGGGTCGGCGGTGTTAGGGGCAGCAGATTAGGGGTACATAGCTATAATGTAGGTGGCGGCTCTTTGCGGTCGGCAGATTAGGGGTTTATTATTGTAGGTAGGTGTCGGCGACGTTGTGGGGGGCAGGTTAGGGGTTAATAAATATAATATAGGGGTCGGCGATGTTAGGGCAGCAGATTAGGGGTACATAGCTATAATGTAGCTGGCGGCGGCATGCGGACGGCAGATTAGGGGTTAATAAGTGTAGGTAGCTGGCGGCGACGTTGTGGGGGGCAGATTAGGGGTTAATAAATATAATATAGGGGTCGGCGGTGTTAGGGGCAGCAGATTAGGGGTACATAAGGATAACGTAGGTGGCGGTCGGCAGATTAGGGGTTAAAAAAATGTAATCGAGTGGCGGCGATGTGGGGGGACCTCGGTTTAGGGGTACATAGGTAGTTTATGGGTGTTAGTGTACTTTAGAGCACAGTAGTTAAGAGCTTTATGAACCGGCGTTAGCCCAGAAAGCTCTTAACTACTGACTTTTTTCTGCGGCTGGAGTTTTGTCGTTAGATTTCTAACGCTCACTTCAGCCACGACTCTAAATACCGGAGTTAGAAAGATCCCATTGAAAAGATAGGATACGCAAATGACGTAAGGGGATCTGCGGTATGGAAAAGTCGCGGCTGAAAAGTGAGCGTTAGACCCTTTTTTGAATGACTCCAAATACCGGCGGTAGCCTAAAACCAGCGTTAGGAGCCTCTAACGCTGGTTTTCACGGCTACCGCCAAACTCCAAATCTAGGCCAAAGTGTCTCAGTAAATGGAGTTCATTAAGCAGAGGGGGGTGTTACTAGGTGTTCTGGGGCCTGTTTTGTTTAACATATTAATCTGTGATATCAGCAAAGGGCTACAGGGGAAAGTATGTCTGTTTTCAGATGATACAAAAATTTGTATCAGAGTGGATGTTCCAGGGGGGGTAGACAAAATGAGAAGTGATATACAACAATTGGAGGATTGGACAAACGACTGGGATCTAAAGTTTAACACAGCAAAGTGTAAAATAATGCATTTAGGGAAGAAAAATCCAAATGTTAATTACAGACTCAATGACTCTTTACTGACTGTTACAGATGAGGAACAGGACTTGGGAATTATTATTTCAGATGATTTAAAACTTAGTAAACAATGTAGTAATGCAGCGAGTGAGGCTAGCAGAATGCTTGGATGTATTGGTAGAGGTATTTGCAGCAGAAATAGTAAGGTTCTTATGCCACTTTATAGATCATTAGTTAGGCCTCATCTTGAATATTGTGTGCAGTTCTGGAGGCCATATCTTCAGAAGGATATTAACAAACTTGGTACATGGTCTAAAAAAATAATACTTACCAGGATAGGCTCAATGACCTAAATATGTATAGCTTAGAGGAGAAAGAAGGGAAAGAGGTGATATGATAGCAACTTTCAAGTACATTAAAGGGCTTAGTAAAACTGAGGCTGTGGGTATTTTACATAAAATGGAAAATTCATGATCTCAAGCTGAAGGACAATAGATTCAGGAATAATTTGAGGAAGCACTTCTTTACAGAAAGAGTGATTGATTTATGGAATGACAAACACTGTCGGGGACTTTAAAAATGCCTGGGACAAGCATAAGGCTATCCTACAAACTAGATAAGTTTATACTGTTAGGTAATATCGGGCAGACTTGCTGGGCCTATGGCTCTTATCTGCCGTCAATATCTATGTTTCTATATATTTTAGGTATATCCTGACAGGGTGATGTATACAAAAAGATTATTACAAGAATTTAGTAAACAAACATTATGTGATGACATTAAGTATCTGCTTTGGGTTAAGAAAATAAATAGGGGGGGCTAACACCATGTCAAGCTCTGTGTAGGTGTCAAAAAGCCGGAGAATCATGGGGATAGGGTTGTGGGTGTTTTGTGGGAGGGGTCAGGTTGAGTGGAGGCAGAATGTTCTGTGAGCAATAAGGGGGTTTGACTGTATTAACTGGGGTGTGGCTAGATATTAGGGGACAGTAGCTGGCAGGGGCAATTTTCACCCACCTCCCCAGCAGAGTGGTGATTTAAGGTAAAATTCTTGGATTTACCCCTATAGAACTGGCAGGCAGACTGTCAAGATTTGCAAAAATACAGAGTTTGACCACGCTTAGTGTAAGTAGGAAGGATTTCCCCTCCAATCTTTAGGACTGAAACCTAGTGGCGAGAGCCACAAATATCCAATAGAGTAGTCAGACAATTCCGTAGTCAGGGCAGGTACCGGTACATGTAGTCAGAGGGATAAGCCAATGTTAAAACCAGGAAGTAAAAAATATTTGAAGGGAAAAAGGAGACTCAGAAAGAGGTAACAAGAAACAATAGCTTGGTCTCTGAAAACAGGCAGAATAACCTAGCACTGGGTTAGGGGAAGTGCCTGGCTTATAATGCCAGTAGGGGCTAGGAATGCCATTATCACCCTGACAACCAGGAAGCATTAGAACTAGACTGCCAATAATATCCCTGCTAAAAGAGGGAGTGTCCTCAAGACACTCCCCGCGCTGATCCAGCATTCAGAGTGTGACGCGCAATACCGTCATGCGCCCGCATGCGCGCCCCGGCACCCACAAAATTAAAAGTGCAGGTACTAGCTTGCGCACGCACACACGTGAACTCACACACGGCCGCCATACCGGCAACGCGAGAAGGCTGGGAGGACACCCGGCACCAAGATAAGAGGGTTCCTCCTGGTCCCATGACACCTGGTAAGCTTTCTTTGGAGTTTACAATATTATAGACTCCATTAACCTGTCTAAGTTGTAAACTGCCCAGAAAATACAGAAATAACTTTAAAAAGTGCATATAACTCTGCTAAAACATGTTTTTAAATTATTCAGAAACAAAAGTAAATAGAAGTTTAAACCCTTTTAGAAATTGTATACTTATCTAAATTGAAGAGATATGAAACCCACAGTTTTTCTTTCAGGATCAGGTAGAGCGTACAATTTAAAAAAAAAGTTTCCAATTTACTTTGATTATTAAATTGACTTTATTGTTATGGTATCTTATGGTAGATACCTAGGTAGGTGTCTGGAGCAATAACTGCCAGGAAATAGTGCTGCTCTTCCTATATTGCTGCAGATACATGCACGCTCCTGAGCTTACGTCCCTGCTTAGAAAAAAACAATACCAAGAAAACAAAGATTCACTATTTAACAAAGCTTAGCAAGAGAACGGAGCAAATTTGAGAATAGAAGTAAATTACAAAGTTGTTTAAAATTGCATGCTCTATCTGAATCATGAAAGAAACATTTTGGGTTTCATTTACCTTTAATTTTAGGTGGAAAGATTTTAAAATTAGAGAAAAAATGGTCATGACAGCTAAAATGTAGTAATTAAGAATACCTTGTGTCTCGCCCTTGTGGTACGTTTATAAGAATTCAATATGAAAGAATACTGTTTTAGATTAAAAGGACAGTAAAGTCAAAGTTAAGCTTTCATGGGCTAGAGACAACATATAATTGTAAACAACTTTCCAATTTACTTCTATTAATAAATGTAATTCATTCTCTTGCTAAGCTTGTTGAAGAGTGAATCTTTGTAGGCTGCTAGCAGCTTAGGAGTGTGCATGAGTCTTTAGCATTCTGTGGCAGCAATGTTTGCAACATTGGTTTGTAGCAGTTATATATTGCTGCAAACACTAATGCCACAGCATGATAAAGGCACGTACACACTCATAAGCTGCTAGCAGCCTACATAGATTCACTCTTCAAAAAAGGATACCAAGAGAACATAAGAAATTATATAACAGAAATAAAATGTAAAGATGTTTAAAATTACGGTATATACTGTATCTAAATTTTCTAGTCAAAATTAAACTTTCATGATTCAGATAGGGCATACAATTTTAAACAACTCTCTAATTTACTTTTATCATCAATTTTGATTTGTTCTCTTGGTATTCTTTGTTGAAAGCTAAACCTAGGTAGGCACATATGCTATATTCTAAGCCCTTGAAGGCCACCTCTTATTTTAGTGCATTTGGACAGTTTTTTAACAGCTAGACAGTGTTAGTTCATGTGTGTCATATAGATAACATTGTGCTCATGCCGTGGAATTACCTAGGAGTCAGCACTGACTGGCTAAAATGCAAGTCTGTCAAAATAACTGAAATAAGGGGGCAGTCTGCAGAGAATATATTAATATAACCATGCTGGTTATGTAAAACTGGGGAATGGGTAATAAAGAGATTAGCTATCTTTTTAAACAAATATTCTGGAGTAGACTGTCCCTTTTAATGGTACTTACTTTATGACTTGTTAATTTCACTTCTATGAGCTTACATAGCACATACACACGGCACATACACATGGCAGACCCTGCCTGCTTCTATATGTTTTAGAACTTTCAAGGGAAAGAAAGTTCATATTGTAATATTGCAGACAAAAACCTAAGGCTAGCAGTAGCTACAGAATACCGACTTGAAGAGAAACATCTTGCACCTTATTTTGATCTTAGGGATGTACTTTTGAAATGTCTCAATTAAATTGTTGTGCACATGAAAATGGCAAAATCAAAATATTGAAGGTGTTAATGCTGAATATTGTAAATGTCAGCTAAGCTAAAATATCATGTTTGCAATGCTAAATGTAGTAAAAAATTGCCATAACGTGGAATGGTGACATTTTGTAGTTAACCCCATGACTGCAAAAAGTAAAATTACAGCCTTCCATGACTCTCGAGGGGTTATGCTCACTTTTAAACCTAAACCTAGGTCCCTATAGCAACATTCAAAAGTAATATTTTATGTTGGCTGTCGGCTGACATTTATGAAAAAGCATTTACATAGTTTTTTTACAATTAAAAAAAAAAGGTGTGTATTATTTCACTCTCAATATTTTCATTTTAAAAGTTATAAAGGACAGTAAACACCTTGATATTTTAATATAAACAGCAATATAGATAGAGATAGAGAGAGACAAAAAGACAGACAGAAAGGTAGACAGAGACAGACGTTGGAAAAACAACAGAATTACTTTATCCCTATAAATGTTTCTAGAAATGTGGCCACGCTAATTTTAAAATTAATGTTTAATGCTGACTAAGAATCAGATTAGGAGTCAAATCAGATGTGAGATACATACAAGTCTTTTGCTTTTAAATGAAACCATCATGTCTCAACGTTATCTTACAAAACTAAAAGGACATTAAAGACTAAAATGCTAGATGTATAATGTGTTCAAAGAAAAGATATGGATAGTATGTAGATGCATTTTTTAAAAATGTAGTTGTTGAAATATTGAAAAATTAAGTGTGAAATGTTATAGTTCATAAAGCAGTAAATGCAATGTTATAACCTTAATTTCCTTCTCTGCTGAGGCCAATCAGGAGAAGTTATAAATTGTTCACTAGAGTGTGCAAACAACAACTGTGTGAAATATTGCAGTGATAACTCTCTAGTCTGCACTTCCACTTTCTAATAAAAATTGGGAATCCCCAGTTTTCAGAATTAAATTAGAGGATAGGGGAACAAAATAAAATAAAGTTATTTTTCTACATATAATCTAATATTTGATATTTCAATCTCAAGTGTTTAATATCTTTTTTAAACTCACTCATTTCATATTATGTGTTGATATTATAAATAATTAGATCATTAAAACTGACATTGAAATTAACAGGAAATGCATGTTTGTGCAAAGTGATAAAAACATCCAATTTTAGTTGCAACAAATTAAATAATAAAAGTTCTAAAGGTCAATGAATGTAGAGTGCAAGTTTTGAAGTTTTGTTTTGACATGTAGGGATAGATAGATAGATAGATAGATAGATAGATAGATAGATAGATAGATAGATAGATGGATGATAGATAGATAATAGATGAATAGATAAATAGATAATAGATAAATAGATATAGATAGAGATAGATAGATAGATAGATACAGACAAAGTATGTATTAATTTATTAAGGGAAACATCTTTGTTATGTGGTGTAGATGAAGGAATAGTATAACATAGAAATTCACATTTAATAGATTGGTCGATGAAGAAAATGCACGTGAAGTTTACACAGAATAAACCACAAAGTGATTGATTTTTGTCAATGGCTTAAATGAAATGTACCGTTAGTCGTAAAAAATGCCAAGATAGTTGTATATCACACAAATAATATTCTGCACAGAAATAGTTAAATTACCAAGTAGACGTACTTAAGGAAAATATATTTCATGAGTACTTTATTCCGGTAAAAATCTTTAAAAAAAAACATTACTCAGCCATATAGTCAAAGAAAATGAGAAAATATATAAATGGTTTATCACTCTGAATTAGCCCAGTATTCAATTATCCTATTAATCAGCTTTAATAGATACTATTAAAGACTTATTCATAATTCAATATTGCACAAATAACTTATACATATATAGAATAATTAAACCTCTACTAAAAAATTACATTTTATGATTTTATTCAAAGATGGGAATAAATTATAAATAACAGAGAAATAAAAATGTAATAGCTTTTTTTTGTGGTTTGTCTTAGTATATTCCATTAAACATTTTCTATTATTATTATCACCATCATTAATAATAAATAATTATTATTATAATTATTATTATTAATAATAATAAACAAGATGATGATAATCATAATAATCATCATAACAAAAAAAAAATCTCAAATAACATAAGAAAGCAGTGAAGTAATAATTTCAATTTAGCATTAAAACAAACTTCATTTAAATTCCATAAGACATATGCCTATATATATTATTGTTAACCTGTTTTCTTTAAGAATTGTAGATTGTTCTAATCTTTTTTTCTGTAATAAATAAAAATACCAATTCTATAAAACTCTACCTTTTTTAAAAAAAGGTATTGTATTGCTCAAACTTTTTCCCAATTCAACTGTTTGCAATTTGTGTGTGTATAGAGTGCAGAATTATTAGGCAAGTTGTATTTTTGAGGATTAATTTTATTATTGAACAACAACCATGTTCTCAATGAACCCAAAAAACTCATTAATATCAAAGCTGAATAGTTTTGGAAGTAGTTTTTAGTTTGTTTTTAGTTATAGCTATTTTAGGGGGATATCTGTGTGTGCAGGTGACTATTACTGTGCATAATTATTAGGCAACTTAACAAAAAACAAATATATACCCATTTCAATTATTTATTTTTACCAGTGAAACCAATATAACATCTCAACATTCACAAATATACATTTCTGACATTCAAAAACAAAACGAAAACAAATCAGTGACCAATATAGCCACCTTTCTTTGCAAGGACACTCAAAAGCCTGCCATCCATGGATTCTGTCAGTGTTTTGATCTGTTCACCATCAACATTGCGTGCAGCAGCAACCACAGCCTCCCAGACACTGTTCAGAGAGGTGTACTGTTTTCCCTCCTTGTAAATCTCACATTTGATGATGGACTACAGGTTCTCAATGGGGTTCAGATCAGGTGAACAAGGAGGCCATGTCATTAGATTTTCTTCTTTTATACCCTTTCTTGCCAGCCACGCTGTGGAGTACTTGGACGCGTGTGATGGAGCATTGTCCTGCATGAAAATCATGTTTTTCTTGAAGGATGCAGACTTCTTCCTGTACCACTGCTTGAAGAAGGTGTCTTCCAGAAACTGGCAGTAGGACTGGGAGTTGAGCTTGACTCCATCCTCAACCCGAAAAGGCCCCACAAGCTCATCTTTGATGATACCAGCCCAAACCAGTACTCCACCTCCACCTTGCTGGCGTCTGAGTCGGACTGGAGCTCTCTGCCCTTTACCAATCCAGCCACGGGCCCATCCATCTGGCCCATCAAGACTCACTCTCATTTCATCAGTCCATAAAACCTTAGAAAAATCAGTCTTGAGATATTTCTTGGCCCAGTCTTGACGTTTCAGCTTGTGTGTCTTGTTCAGTGGTGGTCGTCTTTCAGCCTTTCTTACCTTGGCCATGTCTCTGAGTATTGCACACCTTGTGCTTTTGGGTACTCCAGTGATGTTGCAGCTCTGAAATATGGCCAAACTGGTGGCAAGTGGCATCTTGGCAGCTGCACGCTTGCTTTTCTCAGTTCATGGGCAGTTATTTTGCGCCTTGGTTTTTCCACACGCTTCTTGCGACCCTGTTGACTATTTTGAATGAAACGCTTGATTGTTCGATGATCACGCTTCAGAAGCTTTGCAATTTTAAGAGTGCTGCATCCCTCTGCAAGATATCTCACTATTTTTGACTTTTCTGAGCCTGTCAAGTCCTTCTTTTGACCCATTTTGCCAAAAGAAAGGAAGTTGCCTAATAATTATGCACACCTGATATAGGGTGTTGATGTCATTAGACCACACCCCTTCTCATTACAGAGATGCACATCACCTAATATGCTTAATTGGTAGTAGGCTTTCGAGCCTATACAGCTTGGAGTAAGACAACATGCATAAAGAGGATGATGTGGTCAAAATACTCATTTGCCTAATAATTCTGCACTCCCTGTATATATATATATATATATATATATATATATATATATATATATATATATACATATACATATACATATACACACACTATATATATTTATTTTAATAAATCCAGTATGATACTAAATAGCCATAGCTATTTGCAAGAGTAAATGATGTTGAAAATCATGTTTGTACCAAACCTTAGTGCCTTCTCACAATAAGGCAAATGGTGGGCTATACCATTGAATTGTAAAGGGTTGAATTTACACTGAATTACTTTTACAGAATAGCAGATTTTTCTCCAATTTTCTTCAACTTAGTTCATATTTGGTACATACTTTCATCATTATAAATACCATAGTTAAAGTGATGTGCTCGGGCACTCATGCCACTTTATAGAAGAATTATTATTTCAGATGATTTAAAACTTAGTAAACAATGTAGTAATGCAGAAAGTAAGGCTAGCAGAATGCTTGGATGTATTGGTAGAGGTATTTGCAGCAGAAATAGTAAGGTTCTTATGCCACTTTATAGATCATTAGTTAGGCCTTATCTTGAGTATTCTGTGGAATTCTGGAGGCCATACCTTCAGAAGGATATTAACAAACTTGAATCTGTGCAAAAGAGGGCTACCAAAATGGTATATATAGGCCCAGATTACAAGTGTAGCTCAAAATATTATTGGTATTATATGTTAACATTGATCAAGCTCAATAAACAATGTTTCTATTCTTAAACTCATATTGCAAGTCCAAAGATATTTAGTCTAGGGCTTGCTTGCTAACATCTGCATGCCAAATAGTGCAGGTGTGCTAAATCCAACCCAAAATAATAGACTTCTATGGGGTGCACAGTAAAATTCATGGTGGATATCACTCAAGCACTAAGCTAATGGTGCTGTTGATGGTACCAAGGTAGTGGATTTCTTGTAGTTCTGTGCTATACTATTTTTATTAAAGTTAAGTATAAAAAACTTCACACAAATACATACATAGACATTTTTGCCCCTTTCCCAGTCCCACCCCTTGTCATATACCATAGCATATAATTTTGCCAGTAAAGCACCTTTTTATTAATAAACATTTATTTCATAAATTATTATAAATAGAAATAACTTAAAAGCTTTACTTCTATAGTATTTCATGTGTTTTTTTAATGCAAACTAGCAATCAATAATCTTTTACTTCACTAAAGCAATAAGCACGCTTATAGCACTTCCTGTGCTATCCACTAAAAGGCCACGCTAAAAAAGTTTTGGCCACATTAAAAATTTAAAACCAGGACTTCCGGTTGGAGGAGGAGCGTGTAGGCTGGCTGCAGCTCCGGAGCGTGTCTGCCTCGTGTGTGAGATGCCGAAAAGTACAGCCCTCCTAACGGACCCTAGGAACCAGAAGTGGATACCAGGTCAGGGTCGAGAGATCCAAGTGCCGGAAGATACCTAAAGTCCTCTACATTCCGGAGCTGAAGAAAAAGGCTGGGCCCCGAGGACGTGCAGGAGATGCTATCGGAGCCACAGAGGGGTTACCCATAATTAAAGTAAGCACAAAGCAGGCAAGTCTGAGTGAGAGGCTTGACTTAGCGGTGGAGAAGCCTGGATCTTCTTGGTGCCAAATAAGATGAACGGGAGGGTAACGGATACCCGCACATCATCGGACAATGGACTCCTGCACACCAGATAAAGATAGAAGCTGGGGGTATGTCTGGAGGTCTCGAGGAGGAGAATTGTTGCTCTCCAGGACGCTGCATTATTGAGTAAGCTCCAGGTATTTGCGGTGAGAGAGTGGTTTTGTGTATTTTCTCTACGGATCAAGCCAGTATGCAGGCCTAGAGGTGGTGAAAGACCACCCATCACGCAGGTAACTTTTTTTCTTGTTTCCTTCATCTGTCTACCTCGAAGGCATGATAAAACAGTGGAGGCCTTCATCCTAACCCTGATCTAACTGTTCGCTAAAGAACTGGCTAAGGATTATTCTGGGAAGATTTGAACTTAACTTTCTATGGATAAAAAATTATTTGGCCTGACGGAGCTGGACTTATTAGAACTTTAATTTTTTCTCTCAGTAATATATATGGTATAGCACAGTATATATACCCTGTTGTTGTATTGCCTAAAAATAAGCTAAATATTACTGTATAGGGGTAAAGGAATATGATGCAGGCTTTTTTTTTTTTTTTTTGTGTTTTTCATTATTTATTTTCCCTGTTATATACAAGTTAAAGATAAAGATATTGCTATAAGGCTATAGACGCGATTTTCTGGAAAGTAAAAGCAAAAGAGGAGTAATTAATTCTCAGAGAGTGATAGACTGTATGTGGTCTCATATGACATAACCTATTTCTGGAGATCTTATAGTGATCTACAGTGATTTTATAGTGAAAGGCATAACTTATAAAACCCATTCCCTTATAGGTTTTTTGTGCACCTGATCCTGTCTAATCTCGGTAGTTAAGCAGGGTTGGTTTAACATTTGGAGTAGCGTAAGAGAATAAGTGTGAATTAAAGTGTAACACGCTATATACTGTTCCTTGAGATACTTTACTAATTTGGCTTTATATATAGTTTACTAGTACATGGTTCTACACATATTTAATCCTGTTTTAATCCTGGTACTTATTAAGGATAGACTAATCTCCTGAGAATATACTAAGGTTTGAAAACTGCGGGAATAAACATATATTATTGGTCAGCTCTAGAATATTTAACAGCTGAAGTAAATTGGAAAGAGGTTGTTAGACCTATTAGTATATGGTAGTAAGACCCCTTATGGATAAGTTTGTATCACAACATAAAAATAAATCCCCAGCTATGGCAGCAAGGAGCAGGGAAAAAAAAAAGGAGGTACTGAAATCATGTCTGAAGTTATAAATGAGAGTATTAACCAGTTAGATACACAAGCATTAACTAAAACGATGTCAGATATTTTTCTACCTCAGTTTGAGTTAATTAAATCTGAGATATCTGGCTTGGCAAACAAAGTAAGACAATTTTCCAAGAGGTTAAAGGAAGCCGAACAGCGCATATCAGATCTTGAAGACAGGGTGGAAAGGCATGAGATGATTAACACTGATATGAGGAAGGATATTGACAGACTACAGCAGAAAGTAGATGATTTAGAAAACCGGGCACGCAGAAACAATATAAAGGTTATAGGTCTACCAGAAAACACACAGTATAAGGATCTAAATATATTTATGTCTGAAATCTTACCAAAATTATTAGAGGTCCCTTCTACAGAATTACCTCTTATAGTGGAAAGAGTACATAGAATAGGGCATAGAAGAGAAGACAACAATACTGATAGACCCAGGCCAATAATTGCCAGATATCTCAATTTCCAAGATAAGGTGAAATTATTACAGCACTATAGGAAGAAGAGAGATATAATAATAGAAGGGAAAAGGATCCTTATATTTCAGGATTTCTCAGCAGAGGTATCTAGCAAGAGGAAGTTAATGGCGCCTGCATGTACCCAGTTAATTAATAAAGGTTATAATGCTACATTAATATATCCGAAAATGTAGAGTTCTTTGGGGAAAGGGGGGGTTAGGGAGGGAGAGGGGGGGTGTTCCCCTTTTTTTTTTTTTTTCTTTGCTCTATGCGCAATTCGCGCTTGGCTGGAAGGTTTAAGGTTTAGGAATTTAAATGAATAATCAGTTTAGATGTGTTTCCTGGAATGTGGGCGGTATCACCTCTCCGATAAAGAGGAAGACAATTCTGACACAACTTAAGAAATTGAAGGCTGATGTAGCCCTCATCCAGGAGACACACCTGAAAGGAGAAGAATTGATTAAACTGAAAGCTGGTTGGGTGGGAGAAGTAGTTGGAACCCCTTGCTCCAAAAGAAAAAGAGGAGTTGCAATTCTTTTGAATAAGAAACTTCATTATACTATTTTGTCCTCTGAGTTAGACTTAGAAGAAAGATATATGATTTTAAAATTGGAAATTGAGAGAAGAATATTCACTATATGTAATGTGTATGGCCCCAATGATTATAATCCATCATTCTGGTCGGAACTTCAATCTCAGTTATTGGAAAAGGCAGATGGAGTTCTTATATTAGGCGGGGATTTCAATATGGTGTTTCAAATTCCTCTAGACAGAGTTAGAAAAGGAGAGGCCGGGAGAAAAACTAGAAGAGATAAGCTGGAGGCTAAGCTACTCGGCAAATTTATAACTAACCTCAAAATAAAAGATGTCTGGAGAGAGAGAAATCCGACTGATAGGGAATACACGTGTGCCTCTAAGGCTCATATGACGTTCTCTAGGATAGATATGTTTATGATTTCAGAGAGATTAATGGGCTTGGAGGTAGAAGTAGAAATAAAAGACATAATAATATCAGATCATGCCCCAATAATTCTTAAAATTATTTTGAATAATAATAATTCTCCCATAAGACGATTTAGGTTTCCTTACTATTTGATCAAAGACATAGAATTTAAAAATATGTTGAAGACAAAATGGCAAGATTTTTACGCAAATAATGTAGAATACTTGGAAAAGCCAGAGATATTCTGGGAAGCATCAAAAACAGTAATTTGAGGTGAAGTTATTGCTTTTTTGTGAAAAAAAAAAGAAAAAACAAAAAATCAGAGAAAAAGAAGTGTTAAAGAGATTGTCTTCAGCATATAATAAATACCTAGATGAACCAAATAGTAGGAATTGGCAACAGTACGTGGAAGCAAAGGAGGCTAGGGGTATTTGGCTTATTAATAAAACTACTCATGAAGAACTTAGGTTGTCTGCAAAGTTTTATAGACACGGAAATAAATCAGGGAAATTCCTAGCCAACTTGGTTAAGAAAGAAAAAGGACATAGTCATATTGGTTGTATAAACATAAATGGGAAGATGGAACATAAAACAGAAGATATCTTAAACCTATTTAAAGACTATTATCAAAAGGTTTATAGTTCAGGAGAATTGAACCCTGAAAAAAAGCGGGATTTCTGGGCTAAGATCTTAAAACCTAAGCTTGAGGAAATAGAAAGAAACAAACTTATTAAACCAATCTCAGAAGAAGAGGTCAGTAATTCTATTAAGAACTTAAAAAATAATAAAGCCCCGGGCCCAGATCTATTACCCAACGAATATTATAAAATACTTATAGAAGAGGTAGTTCCAAGTTTAACTTTACTATTTAACCAATATCTTATAGAAGGGAAAGAAATGTCATCTCATTTCACGGCATCCTGGACTACGCTAATTTTGAAACCAAATAAAGATTCTACATTGATGGACAGAAAGCCTTTGACTCTGTGGAATGGGGCCATCTATTCACTTCAATGTTAGAATTTGGGTTTCCAGAAACTATAATCCAGCTAGTTAAAAACATTTATAAAAAACCAAGCACTGCAATTTTGGTAAATGGCCAGATATCTGAAAATCTCTTGCTAGAGAGAGGTACCAGACAGGGATGCCCTCTCTCACCGCTTTTATTTAACGTAGTGATAGAGCCCTTAGCCATAATGCTAAGAGAAAAGATACAGGGCATAATGGTGGGTAAATATGAGAGTAAAGTCTCTTTATATGCAGATGATTTATTGCTATATGTTCGTAATCTTAAGGATAATATCCCGCTAGTTTTGGAAATAATAGAAGATTTCAGTGCATTCTCAGGTTATAAGATCAACATAGGTAAATCTGAACTGATGATACTGAGGGAGGATAAAGATTGGAGTCCAGGGAATCATTTTAAGGTAGTCCAAGAGGGCTTAAGATATTTAGGCATACTAATCTCAACTCAAGAAGAACTACTATATAGTTTAAATTATACACCCCTGTTCAGGAAAATAAAAGAAGATTTAAAAGCTTGGTCCAAATTACCACTATCAGTTACTGGTAGGGTTAATACATTCAAAATGATAATGTTTCCAAAAATTCTATATTTTATTCAAAATTTGCCTATCCTGATTCCAAAGAAAGATATTAGAGAGATTATGGTGGCTGTAAGGCAATTTATATGGAACAACAAGAAACCTAGAATATCTGTGAATAAATTACACCTACAAAGAGATACAGGAGGATTAGCCCTCCCAAACTTGGAACATTATAACTGGGTAATGCTAAGTAGAATAGTAGTAGAATGGATAACCGGGGTTTCGTACTTTATGGTCTCAGAAATTGAAAAGAATTTATGCACGCCACATAGTCTAACGAACCTTATACACTGCCCATGGCGAAGTTTGCCGACAAATATAAAAAATATAAAAACTATTGCTAATCCTATAATAGCTTGGCAAAAGTTGTGTGTTAATCTAGGAATAGAATATAAGATGTCTAAATACCTCCTAATACAAAATAATCTATCTTTTCCCATGGGCTTTAACTCTCCTTTATTTCAAAACTGGGGGGCTAAGGGGTTGGAATATATATGGCAAGTATTAGATATAGAAAGAAAGACGGTTAAATCATTTGACTCTTTGAAAACTAATTTTGTAATAGAAAACAGAGATTTTTTCGCCTACCTGCAGGTCAGGCATTATGCCCAACAGCTTATCAAGGATAATGGTTGGAACTGGGGATGGGAGAAAATTGAATCATGGATAAAAATGGTTACGCATGGAATTTATTCAATCTCACCTTGGTATAAACTTTTCTCCGTTAATGAAGGTCAAAAAAACTTAGACAATTTAACGAACAAATGGAGACCTCACATCACAGAGATAGGTGAGCCTAACGATAAGATAAGGGAGTCAATCGCCCAAGTAGCTAAAACAACGATATCTGAAACTTGGAGAGAGGCCCATTTAAAGTTATTATATCATACCTATTATACACCAGAGAAGGGGGCTAAGTGGGGTAATATACACTTCAATAGATGCCCTAAGTGCAGTCAAACTGCAGCTGATCTAATACATATGGTATGGGAATGCCCCCCTGTTAGACAATTTTGGTTTAAAATTGAGTTTTGGCCCTGACCCTGTAACTTTAAATTAGAACACATAGTACTCATATCAAGGAATAAGGAATGGGGGGAAGATTGGAAATTTATAAATATCTCAATACTTGCGGCCAGGAGTATAATCTTTAGACAATGGAAGAATAGTAAAAAACCTAACTTCTCAGAGTGGAAAAATTTCTTGATAAAACAAGCAATTATTGAACAGTTTGATATACAAGAACTGAATGAGAATACTAGTAGAGAGTATAGGAAGAAATGAGAAAAATTGGTACACTCACTTCCAGATACTATACAGGAACAATTTTGGCATCCTTTTCGGAGATCAGTTGAAAACTAAGGTGAAGCCATAGTGCGGATTGCGCTGTGGCATGGAGAGAGAGATTTTTATTTTTTTTATTTTTTTTCCTTCCTTTTTTCTTTCTTTTTGTGTTTTTTGTTTTGGGTAAGGGGTTGAGGATTCTAGTGTATAAAATACCTGAATATAAGTACAGAATACAGGATGACTTATATTGCATTGAGTATTGATAGATAAAGAGTAGTATGTATGGTCATTTCATAAGGGCTTAGGTCAATCATGGTGAGAATATGTAAAACACCTTGCGTGGTGAAAAATTGGCCCAAATGAGAGGCTGTTTACTTTTTGTTCTTTTGTTTACATATGGTAAAACACCCTGCGAGGTGAAAGGTAAGCCCAATTGAGAGGCTCTGTATATATATTTTTGGATTATAAATAAAAAATAAAAAAAATAAAAAAAAAATTTGAAACCACTTGTAATATCAGATTGTGCATTATTCTCAGCGGGAGACCAAGCGAAAGATAAGGCACTATCGATTATGTGCCACTTGTATTCTAGCCCTTATTGAATCACCATTCAAGATTTGGCAACTTTATTTAAACTCTGATTTAATACTATAGTGGTTTATTTCCAAACTTTACTTTCTAATACAAATATGAGATCTCAATATACAGTACAAAACCAGTATCTTACTCCGAGTTGACCTACTATTTACAGTTTGTTTTTCTTTAAAATAGTTGTGTTTTGGAAATATAGAAAAAAAAATGCAATATGTTTTGCCCAAGCAATATTAGCTTCTAAAAACCCTTTGGGTTTCTTTAAAATGAGCCAAAAAAAAAACTACTTTTCAAAGAACTGCCTAAATAAAGACTGTTTTCTTTCTAACTGTTTTGCTTGGCTTATATTATTTTCAGTATTCATGGAAACATGCCACAACAGATAGAAAACACATTTTCGAACTACAACATCTTTACACACCAGACAGTAACATTTTTATAATTTTGAGATATCTATATAGATCAATTGAGTTGCTACATGAGTCTAACAGATTTCCATAGTGAATAAACCTATATCTGTCAGAGTTTTGTGATTTGTATCTTTAGGATTTGAAACACAATTTGTCTATGCTGTTGGGCTGTGCATGGTATGACACTCATACCTGTCTTCTAACAGTTGATATTGGCATCCTTTTTTGGATTTCCTTTTCAACTCTCTATGAGTACATTATTCTAAGCTTGAATCCTAACAGCATAACACTACTGTAGTAATTGGTGCTGAATTGTGTTGACTCTTCATTTCAATGTGGCATTTATTAATATTTTGTTTCTTTTTTCTTTGCAACCTGTTCTCTGCCTGCCTAATTTTTTGGTTTGTAAGTTGGTACCCAGACTTTAAACTACATTTATCTACTATCAGACTGTGGTTCGATACCTGATAATAAACCTGATTATAGTGCAAACTTGAGCAGGTTATTAGTTTATTAAACAAAAAAGTTAGTCACCTGCATTGAATGGTTAAGTTAGAATATACAGTGTACATCAAAACTTTAATGAATTTACACAGAAGCAATGGATGTTTGCTTTCAGCTAAATATACTGATAGAATTTGGGCCTAAATGAAATATACTGATCAATAATAATTTGAAATCTTAATCAACAACAGTATGGCACAAACTGGTTCACAGCTTTTTTTTTTTTTTTTTTTTTTTTATGAAGACAACCAGAGTGACGATCATGTGCTCAGAGTTTGCTCTGAACACAACCAGGTTATAATATGAACTGACTATTTTTTATTGTCATTATGAAATGTAAAAGGGCTAAATAACTTATAAATTATAAGTGAGGCGCTTTCTATCTATTTGCCCCTTTACTGGCGCACGTTGAATAACCAGCCATTAAAAGTGGCTGGTTTATGTGACCGCAAGCTTGCGATTTCACTTTGCGCTAAGCGCAATTAACCCGAGGTCAGACCTCTGGTTAAAAATAAAAAGTTGCCCCAAGACGGTGCAGTAACATTATATAAATATATGAGCAATTTGACTTTTTTTAAAAAAAAAATAACTGCACAAAGCAGTTATAAGGGGTTAAAATGAGGAGATGTCGGGTGTTAGAAAAAATGAAATGGAACCTAAAGTGTCTTTACATATCTGTGTTTGATATATATACTGTATATAGCTAATATACATATATATTTATGTGTTTATATGTGTATATAAACATATAAACACAAATATATATGTATATTAGCATATACATATATATTTATTGCTGCACACCTCTATGCGAGTTGCCCCCTATGCTGCGTGAGGTGTTTGTGTGCCGACATGAAAACAAGGCTCCCATTGTAGCCTATGGAAGCACGCTCTCATGAGTAGTTGGCTTCCAGCAATGCAAACGCCAGCTCACATTCACATTGCACCTTACTTAGGTGCTCTGGTATTGACACGTTAAGCGCAAATATTACACTCACGTAAGCGCACATTTGTGCTTAACTTGTAATCTAGACCTTAGCGTCTAGATAGGTCAGAACAAGGAGTAACTTACCTAGGGCCTGGTGATCAAAACTTGCCGCCATGGAGAGAAATCCCACAAAATATTTTTTTACACCTTATTTTGTAATATAGGAGTTTCCCCTTTACACACTGAACCCTGCATAGTGAGATAAACATCTCAAGGTAAATTTTGAAGGACCTTGCCGCAGTAACGAGACATCTTAGATCATCTCACCTGAGTGGAGAGCTTAAAGGGACATGAAACCTAATTTTTTTCTATTCAGAAAGAGCATACAATTTTAAACAATTTTTAATTGATTTCTATTATTTGTTTTCCTTCTCTTGTTATCCTTTGCTGAGAGGTTTATCTAGGTAAGCTCAGGAGCAGCAAAGAACCTAGGTTCTAGCTGCTGATTGGTGGCTGCATATATATACCAATTGTCATTGGCTCACCTATGTGTTCAGTTAGAAACCAGTAGTGCATTGCTGCTCCTTTAACAAATGATACCAAGAGAATGAAGCACATTTGATAATAGAAATAAATTGGAAAGCTGTTAAAATTGTATTTGCTACCTAAATCATGAAAGAACAATTTTGGGTTTCATGACCCTTTAAGATTATCAGATATTCAGTATTTTTTAAAAACATGTGTCATAGCTAATAAAAAAATGTATCAAAAGTCACAAACAGAGTCACCTCTCATGAAGCATAAGTGTTAGTTTGTGTGATTTATTTATAGAAATTATTCGTCCAAGTTACCAGTGTGTTATAGCTAAGTGGTCAAAAACACTAATATATTTCTTTAAAAACTAAAATAAGGGTCATTGTCATAAAGTTATGTTAGTGCCAGAATTTAACTCAAACATGACAAAGAAGGGAGATTCCTAGTTTAAGATCTCCTTTTTATTGTAAAATAGGAAATTAAAGGAACAGTATAGCACAATATAAACTTTCATGATTCAGATAGGGCATGTAATTTTAAACAACTTTCCAATTTACTTTTATCACCAATTTTGCTTTGTTCGCTTGCTGTTCTTAATTGAAAGCTAAACCTAGGAGGTTCATATGCTAATTTCTTAGAACTTGAAGGCCTTCTCTTATCTGAAAGCATTTTGACAGTTGTTCCCCACTAGAGGGTGTTAGTTCATGTGTGTCATATAGATAACACTGTGGTCACACACGTGGAGTTACCTGGGAGTAAGCACTGATTGGCTAAAACACATCTATCAAAAGAACTTAAAAAAGGGGGCAGTCTGCAGAGGCTTAGATACAAGGCAATCACAGAGGTAAAAAGTATATTAATATAACTGTGTTGGTTATGCAAAACTGGGGAATGGGTAATAAAGGGATTATCTATCTTTTAAAACAATAAAAATTCTGGTGTAGACTGTCCCTTTAAACTCTGTGCTTGACTACAAAAAGGTGTACACTATCTTTTATGAATTCAAGAATTTCTGTGTATTGTGTTACTGTTGTTTTTATAGTTGTGTTTTTACATTTTAAAAATGTTAGTTGTAAAATTATTCAAAATTAGAACTTTTTCACCTGTAGCAAAGGAAAATAATCTTTTGCTTTTGTATAACAATTATAGTTATGCTACACCTCAGCTGGTTTAGGCACTTTAAAAACCAAGGTTGCAGATTTTGCTTTTTGGCCTCTTTAGGGAGCGTAAGACACAGTACAATTTTTACTCAAAAGCAAGAGGCATCTAATGCCCCTTTAAAGGGACAGTCTACTTAAAAATGTTTATTGTTTAAAAATATAGATAATCCCTTTATTACCCATCCCCCAGTTTTGCACAACCAACACTATATTATAATAATTTTACCTCTGTGATTACCTTGTATCTAAGCCTCTGCAGACTGCCCCCTTATCTCAGTTCTTTTGACAGAAATGCATTTTAGCCAATCAATGCTGACTCATAAATAACTCCACGGGAGGGAGTGCAATGTTATCTACTTAGCACACATGAACTAGCTCTGTCTAGCTGTGAAAAATTACAAAATGCACTGAGATAAGAGACAGCCTTCAAGGGCTTAAAAATAAGCATATGAGCCTACAAAGGTTTAACTTTAAACAAATAATACCAAGAGAACAAAGCTAATTTGATGATGAAAGTAAACTGGAAAGTTGTTTAAAATTGCATGCCTTATCTGTACCATGAAAGTTTAATTTTGACTAGACTGTCCCTTTAAGGCAAGTGATGTTCATAAGATTTAGAAGATGACAATGAATAAGTATCATATCGCTATGTCAGAGGTATCAGTGTTTGACTCATTTGAAAAATAGAATTTTAAGACAAATAAATTGAGTTAATATATAGAATAATCTACCACAATATATAATAAAAAAATCTTTAATAATTCTATTACATTTTGCTGACACTCTCTGAATTACATAATGTCTATTGAATGTGTATTTATTATGCTTTTGTCTTTGCAAGGGTTAATTTGGTCGAACTTCCATTGATTTGACTAGGAGTAACAGCCACATTAACCCCTTGTAGAGCTCAATAAATCTCCCAATTGTGTCTGCCCGTGAAGTGAATTTGGCCAGAGATCACTTTGGACTCCTCTTTCTTAATTTATATTGAACATTTGTCAAGTTCCTACTAATGTAAATTTGTGGAGAAACTCCCTGTTTTATTGACTTCCTTATTAAATGGAGACTCAGAATGAAGAATGGATTGTTTCAACAAAATCAGCGCTTTAGCATTTTATACAACATTCCACCTACATTTGCCCTAGAGGCCTTCCACTAAAATCATGTACATTACTGATAGAATTGGCTGATGCGTAACAAACAGAAGTGCATTTACTGATCTAGTTAAACCATACGTCAAAGTTACTAAAGAAAAATGATCAATACAAAACCTTATTTCTGTAGAAAGCCTTTAATCACACATAGAGTTGCCATTGTCCTATCTTAAAGGAACATTAAAGTCAAAATTAAACTTACATGATTCAGATAACACACACAATTTTAAACAACTTTCCAATGTGTTTCCATTATAAAAATGTGCACAGTCTTTTTATTTGCACACCTTCTAAAGCACCATCTCCTACTGAGCATGTGCAAGAATTCACAGAATATATGTATATGTATTATGTGATTGGCTGGTAGATGTCACATGATGCAGAGGAAAGGAAATTGGTCCTTTAACTAGTGTCTGTAAATTTTTCAGATTTATTTGGTGGATTAATTTCTTTGTAGCTTTCTGTTCTGATATCTGTATGTGTCAGCTTTTTAACTGAAAACTGCAGTGTGTAATGTTAAATGATAGTTGTGCTCCTGTAGGGAGCTTATGAATATTTTGTAAATTAGATAGCTTTAACAACAGTGAGCTATTTTTATTGTTTATAAAAGTGTAATGATGAATAAAGCAGATTTATTCGAGGATTAAAAGTTACATTATTTGTAAATAAGCATTCTTAATCTAAATTTAACTATATATTAGACAAATGTATTTGGCAGTTTCTTTAACTGCAGAAAAAGGTGGCTGTTCGCGTCATTCGGCTCTTTTTCGGAGACAGATTTCTTCTTGTGAAAGTTCAACACACTAAGATCTGGATTTGCACAGATTTTAGTGTATTGCACTTTTACAAGAAGAAATAGAGCTCTATAAGAGCCAAATGCCGCGAGCGGCTGCCTTCTTCCGCATAGGGCAGCTAACGAAGGATCCAAATGCACATGCTTTGTAACTATATATGTTGCTGTATCATATATTAAAAACAATTAGTGCTGATTTGTAAAAATGTTAGAACCACACTAGTTTCACAGTTGTCGTTTAATGCCATCTAGGAATCAAATCATTTGGCAAGATGTCAGATACATACAAGCCTTTTACTTTAACTGAAAACATCTCACATCTTGTCTCAACTTTACTTTTAAGTAGTAAAAAGACATTAAAAACATATTTATTTTATATTATACAGTGATATTAGAAATATTTCATCCATTAAAGCTAAATGAACAGAATATGCATGTTTGTGCACACATGTTAATTAAGGATCATTAAGGGTCATTGTATAATAGGAACAACTTCTACAGATCTATTAGTGGACTTGGACATCACACAAACAAAGTTTTTTTGTTTTTGTTTTTTTTAAATACATTTTTAAAATATCCCTTTGTAGATGCAATACGCTCTAACGGTCATATATTGATATAAAGGTATATTTACATGTGTACACACACACACACTGCTCTCTGCACATACTGAGCTAGTTTACAAGTAGCAAGCAATCTATAGCACAGGAAGCGCATTCTGGTATTGGATGGTTGAATATTTTAACCAAAATACTTTAACAAGGCCAAAACTATTTTAGAGTGCCCTACAAGTGGTGTGATACATGTTGAGCTTAAACTTAATTCAAAATACCTCTGTAAAATTGAGCACTTTATAAGACCTAAAGTAAATCATTATTCTATACTATAAAAGGCCAAGTGTGTTTGTCCGAAGCTGTCATGCGCAGTAGAGACTGCACGCAAGGACACACACACCTGGCCTTCTACTCTGCAGACTCAGAGTGAGTAGCGTGATGGGCTGCCAGGCGTGACGTGGCTGGGTGGTGAATTGGCGGGACTGGGCGGGTCCAGACGTGACATGGACGGGGCTGGGCGTGGACGAGGCCGGGCATGGACGGGGGCGTGGACGGGGCCGGGGTCGTGCGAGGCAGTGCAGAGAGCTCAAAAGAGGGGGGATAGAGAGAGCAAACGAGAAGGAGAGAGACAGCAAAAGAGAGGGGGTAGAGAGAGCAAAAGAAAGGGGAGAGAGATCAAGAGGGGAGATAAAGAGAGAGAGAGAGACAGCAAAAGAGAGGGAGAGCAAAAGAAAGGGGAGAGAGAGAGATCAAAAGAGGGAAGATAGAGAGAGCAAAAGAGAGGGGGGAGGTAGAGCAAAAGAAAGGGGAGAGAGAGATCAAGAGGGGAGATAAAGAGAGGGAGAGAGACAGCAAAAGAGAGGGGAGGGAGAGCAAAAGAAAGGGTAGAGAGAGATGGAGAGAGAGAGATCAAAAGAGGGGAGATACAGACAGCAAAAGAGAGGGAGAAACAACAAAAGAGAGGGGGGAGCACAAAGGAAAGGGGAGAGAGAGATCAAAAGAGGGGAGATAGCGAGAGAGTAGAAGAGAAGGAGAAAGACAGCAAAAGAGAGGGGAGAGAGAGATCAAAAGAGGGGAGATAGAGAGAGCAAAAGAGAGGGAGAGAGAGAGCAAAAGAAAGGGGAGAGGGAGATCAAAAGAGGGGCGATAGCGAGAGGGAGCAAAAGAGAGGGAGAAAGACAGCAAACGAGGGGGGAGAAAGTGGAGAGAGAGATCAAAAGAGAGGGGGGGAAAGCACAAAAGAGGGGAGAGAGAGAGCATAAGAGAGGGGAGAGAGAGAGCATAAGAGAGGGGGAGAGAGAGCAGAAGAGAGGGGGGATAGAGAGAGAGAGAGAGAGCAAGGGGTGGAACAGCTGTACTGCAAAAATTGGCCCGTGTACACAGGCTTTAGGACTAGTTAATAATAATATAGCAAAGAACTGCATGAATAATTCCACATCATGTGACTTAGCTTAGTGCACTACCGGCTTAGTGCTGAAGAGAAATCTGACATGAATTTTACTGCATGCCCCATAGCTGTCTATTATTTGAGGGTTTAATGCACCCACATTATCCCAATAGAACTCACTTCACTAATTGCAATAAAAGAATAACTTTGGACTTGTAAAGTGAGCGAAAAAATAGAAGTGCTATCGATTGCACTTGAGTGATCTTGACACTCAAGAGCACTAATATTTTTGCACTCCACTTATAAGCTATCTTAAAATAAGCTAAGAGAATTGTTAATTAAACATGCGTCTTGCATCTTATTTATAGATTTTGAACTGTATAATATTATATGCACTTTAAACATTCTTCTATATCCAATATTTTGTAATAGGTCGTTTGATATCTACCATTTCAAGTCAAGCCTATTAGCTGTGGTCTTTGGAGAATAAACGTCTTCAGCCTCATGGTGTTAAAAGATAATTAGCATTTCACACATGCAGATCATCTTTGATATAGAAAATGCATTATCACATTTTGAAAGTGTAAATAACATTTCATAAACTATAGTTACTCTTTTACATTCCCTGAAGGCTTTTTATGAAATGGGGATACCATAAAGAGTATAGTTTTGTTTTGTTTTTTTATTATTATTGGTAATGAACATCGCATTATAGCTCAAATGTTGCATAGAAAGTAATGTATTTTAGGGAAATTAAAATTCCTTAACTTGGTAAACCACTCAAAAATCATTAATTTACATAGACACTTAAGTTTTGTGGCTGTCTAAATATATTAAATAGATTTATTTATTTTTTTTATTTGCAATTGCTTTTCTGGTAGCATTACATTTTAAGGTTATTAATCAGATTAATGTGTTATTTATGCAGAAGCTATTGTAATCTTTTTATATAAAAAAAAAAATATATTAATTTTTCTATTACTTTTCAAATGCAGATTTTATTCTAAATTCTTTAGTAATATTGTTTAAAATAATAATAATACTTTTTTTTTAAAAAAAAGTTTGTTAAATATATTATAAGATTAATGAAGTCTTTGCTGATGGAAATTGATCCCTTATTCTCAATCTGAAATTTGTCACATAACACAATATGCATAGGATCTGCATTTTAAAAGCAAAATGGATCAATATTTCACCCTCTTCAGGTCATAACCCTATGCTGATCATTCCTTGTCAACCACTGTAAAATTACTGGAATAAATTCTGCTGAGTAGGTTATATTCTTCGTAAATCGGTATTTATAATTACAAAATCTGTTTTTTAATTTTTATTTAATTCAGCTCCAAATAATCATTATTTCATAACCAATATGTTTTTTTTAATTACATATGTGAAACATTATAGCATCATTTTCTTTTTCTTTTAATACTACTTTGTTTTATCTACATATAAGGACGAAGTTGCATGACAAATACAGTGCGTTAAATGGAAATTAAAGTATTTTTAGCTGCATCCATAATATGTCATTTCAATATTTATTCATGTTCTGGTACTGAAAGGTACATATTTTTTGGTTCTTATGCTTATGAGGTGTTTTTTGTGTGTGCCAACAGAGATATGGACGTATGCTCCGATTCCACAGATATGCTGTATATGGATGTATGCCTATTGTTTCAAATAAAAAAAATAACAGCTTTAACTAAACCTTTTTTTATAATACAAAATATACTTTTTCTTCATTTTTTAAAGGGTCATGGAAATAAAAAATATGCTGTGACAATTTAAAAAGACAACAACAACAAAACATGCTTTAACCCTTTCGTGACAGGGTTAAAGTGCCTACATCGGAATAACTGTTCCGATGTAGACAAATTGAAACTACGCGATCGTGCATACGATCGCGAGATTTCAATTATTGGATCGCATCTGGGGGGCGTCCCTACAATCCTAGGAACGCCCTCCAGACCGCGATTAAATCCTTGAAGCACAGAAGGCTTCAGGACAGCCGTTAGTTATGACGTTCTATTCCGTCATAACGGCTTTAAAGCCCAGTGTAATTATGACGGAATAGAACGTCATAACGGCTTTAAAAGGTTAAGGAAACTATTAAGATTGCAGACGGATAGGTTCTCAAGTATAGATGCAATTGCAGCATTGCATGGCAAAATTTGACATTGTGCAAGAGCTTGCTCTCTCTTGTGCAATGCCGCCCCTGCCCTTGCACAACCAAAAGAGAATGGCATATCAATCATCCTGAACTAGCAAGTGGCGGGTGACAGATCTCACCAATTCTGGGGAGGGGAAGAGCCTAAAGAAGTAGTTCTTTGCTTATTACATTTCCGTTTGCAGGTTCGCTTACACTAGCATGCACCACAAGGCCTCAAAGACTTTGAATGCATATTGATAAATATTCCTCTTTGTAGTAGCTGTAAACATATAGCGCTAGTTCATATGAATGATAGAAATTTGTTGAGTTCAATATTTCTGTAAAGTAATGCCTATGTTTAGGTAAGTAGTTGGGCAATATACGTTTTTCATATCTTAATGTTAAAGGACCATAATACCTAAATGTTTAAACACTTGAAAGTGATTCAGCATAGCTGTAAAAAGCTGACTAGAAAATATCACCTGAACATCTCTATGTAAAAAAGAAAGATATTTTACCTCAAAAGTTCCTCAGTAGCCACCTCCCATTGTAAAGGATTTCTAAGCAGCATTTTAGTGTGTCTGTCCTGGGACATCTAAAGGGATGAGCATCGTGCACTCTCATCTTATTTAACCAATCTGGTAAAGGAAGTTTACTATGAAATCTCATGAGAGTTAAGTCAAATCTCATGAGATCACAGTAAGAGTTCATGACCTCAGCACTGTTGATGCTGATTGGCTGCTGTTCATTTCTTCTTTTTTTTTTTTTTTTTTTTTTACCTGCAGCTGGGAGCAGCTGACTATAACTTTTTACACAGAACTTACTCTGCTGAGCTGAGGAGATTGTGAGGTAAAATATCTTCCTTTTTTACATAGAGATGCTCAGGTGATATTTTCCTGTTAGCTTTTTACAGTTATACTGCATCAGTTTCAAGTGATTTAGCATATGAGTATTATGTCCCTTTAACAATGACGTGAAGACATCTTCATAGTTTTCCTAACTTATATAACTTATAACAGACCAGGTTAATATGGCTGAGGTGGCAACCCAAGAAAGGAATGGCATTGTCTACACATGCACATACCTTTTTTTTTTATTAGGTGCATAATTATCAGTGATTATTAGAAAGTATAGAATAGGGATATCCCACTTATAATATTTCTCTCTACACCTTACAAACCAGCATATCAGGTCATTTTAGCTGCTGTTTTGTATGATTGCAGGACCAATAATATAAATAAAACAAAATATTTTTTTATTATTTCCCTCAATAAAAAAGTGGACAGCTCTATAATGGATCCCATTTGACAGTGACAGGGAGTATTATCCCATGACACTTGTATGCATCTATTTGTCTTGTGATGAAATGTTTAACTACTTTTTTATATGTATGAAGAAAATGTTTAAAGGGACATAATACTCATATGCTAAATCACTTGTAAAAAGCTGACAGGAAAATATCACCTGAGCATCTCTATGTAAAAAAGGAAGATATTTTACCTCACCATCTCCTCAGCTCAGCAGAATAAGTTCTGTGTAAAAAGTTATACTCAGCTGCTCCCAGCTGCAGGTAAAAAAAAAAAAAAAATGAAGAAATGAACAGCAGCCAATCAGCATCAGCAGTGCTGAGGTCATGAACTCTTACTGTGATCTCATGAGATTTGACTTAACTCTCATGAGATTTCATAGTAAGCTTCCTTTACCTGATTGGTGAAATAAGATGAGAGTGCACGATGCTCATCCCTTCAGATGTCCCAGGACAGACACACTAAAATGCTGCTTAGAAATCCTTTACAATGGGAGGTGGCTACTGAGGAACTTTTGAGGTAAAATATCTTTCTTTTTTACATAGAGATGTTCAGGAGATAATTTCTAGTCAGCTTTTTACAGCTATGCTGCATCACTTTCAAATGTTTAAACATTTGGGTATTATGGCCCTTTAAGTACAGCATCCAATTTACCATGTATTTATAATTTCACTCTACCTTTTACTGTTTCTATCCATTTTCCTCTAATTCTTTGTGCCCTTAAAGGGACAGCAAACACCTTGAGATTTTATAATCTACATTTTTAGTTATAAATAATGAAAAAAACTTTGCAATATATTTTAATTATTTATTTGTTCCCTTTTTTATGTAATTTAGCTCTGACAATTGAGCAATTTCTAATAATCAGAACTTAAAAATCCCCCCCTACTGACTTAGCCTTGAGGACAACATTAAAATGCTTCTAGTAAAAGTTATCATTGTTTTAGTGTTAACATTTCTCTGCACATTCACGTGAAGTAAAGCTAGATATTCTTAGTTCACCAGCATTTTAAATGCTACAGCTACTCAGAGAGCCAGTGAGAGCTTGTATCATGTCAGCAATTAAAAATGGAGTCATTACCAGATGGTACAAGCACCTTAGACTCTCTGAGCAAGTGCTGTGTTTAAAATGCTGGTGCATGGAGTATACTTAAAGGGACAGTCTAGTCAAAAATACATTTTCATTAATTCAGATAGGGCATGTGATTTTAAACAACTTTCCAATTTACTTTTATCATCAAATTTTCTTTGTTCTCTTGGTATTCTTTGTTAAAAGTTAAACTTGTGTAGGCTTGTATGCTAATTTTTAAGCCCTTGAAGGCCGCCTTTTATCTCGGTGTATTTTGACAGTTTTTCACAGCTAGATAGTTCTAGTTCATGTGTGCCATATTAGATAACATTCTGCTCACTCCTTTGGAGTTATTAATGAGTCAGCACTGATTGACTAAGATGCAAGTCTGTCAAAAGAACTGAAATAAGGAGGCAGTCTATAGAGGCTTAGGTACAAGGTGATCACAGAGGTAAAAAGAGTATTAATATAACTAATTATTTGGTTATGCAATAAAGGGATTATAATTTTTTTTAAGCACCAACAATTTTGGATTAGACTATCCCTTTAAACACTCTTAAAACAGCTAAAGCTTTTACTGGAAACATTTTTGCTAATACAGGGAGTGCAGAATTATTAGGCAAATTAGTATTTTGACCACATCATCCTCTTTATGCATGTTGTCTTACTCCAAGCTGTATAGGCTTGAAAGCCTACTACCAATTAAGCATATTAGGTGATGTGCATCTCTGTAATGAGAAGGGGTGTGGTCTAATGACATCAATACCCTATATCAGGTGTGCATAATTATTAGGCAACATCCTTTCCTTTGGCAAAATGGGTCAAAAGAAGGACTTGACAGGCTCAGAAAAGTCAAAAATAGTGAGATATCTTGCAGAGGGATGCAGCACTCTTAAAATTGCAAAGCTTCTGAAGCGTGATCATCGAACAATCAAGCGTTTAATTCAAAATAGTCAACAGGGTCGCAAGAAGCGTGTGGAAAAACCAAGGCGCAAAGTAACTGCCCATGAACTGAGAAAAGTCAAGCGTGCAGCTGCCAAGATGCCACTTGCCACCAGTTTGGCCATATTTCAGAGCTGCAACATAACTGGAGTGCCCAAAAGCACAAGGTGTGCAATACTCAGAGACATGGCCAAGGTAAGAAAGGCTGAAAGACGACCACCACTGAACAAGACACACAAGCTGAAACGTCAAGACTGGGCCAAGAAATATCTCAAGACTGATTTTTCTAAGGTTTTATGGACTGATGAAATGAGAGTGAGTCTTGATGGGCCAGATGGATGGGCCTGTGGCTGGATTGGTAAAGGGCAGAGAGCTCCAGTCCGACTCAGACGCCAGCAAGGTGGAGGTGGAGTACTGGTTTGGGCTGGTATCATCAAAGATGAGCTTGTGGGGCCTTTTCGGGTTGAGGATGGAGTCAAGCTCAACTCCCAGTCCTACTGCCAGTTTCTGGAAGACACCTTCTTCAAGCAGTGGTACAGGAAGAAGTCTGCATCCTTCAAGAAAAACATGATTTTCATGCAGGACAATGCTCCATCACACGCGTCCAAGTACTCCACAGCGTGGCTGGCAAGAAAGGGTACAAAAGAAGAAAGTCTAATGACATGGCCTCCTTGTTTACCTGATCTGAACCCCATTGAGAACCTGTGGTCCATCATCAAATGTGAGATTTACAAGGCGGGAAAACAGTACACCTCTCTGAACAGTGTCTGGGAGGCTGTGGTTGCTGCTGCACGCAATGTTGATGGTGAACAGATCAAAACACTGACAGAATCCATGGATGGCAGGCTTTTGAGTGTCCTTGTAAAGAAAGGTGGCTATATTGGTCACTGATTTGTTTTTGTTTTATTTTTGAATGTCAGAAATGTATATTTGTGAATGTTGAGATGTTATATTGGTTTCACTGGTAAAAATAAATAATTGAAATGGGTATATATTTGTTTTTGTTAAGTTGCCTAATAATTATGCACAGTAATAGTCACCTGCACACACAGATATCCCCCTAAAATAGCTATAACTAAAAACAAACTAAAAACTACTTCCAAAACTATTCAGCTTTGATATTAATGAGTTTTTTGGGTTCATTGAGAACATGGTTGTTGTTCAATAATAAAATTAATCCTCAAAAATACAACTTGCCTAATAATTCTGCACTCCCTGTACATGTATACTGCAAAAAATGCTTCTTTTCAAAATGGAAATGTGTGCATTTTAATTACTGGAATATCCCTTTAACCCTTTGGCTGCTAAGCCATTTCCGAACGTGGGTGCTAATATTTTTTTATTATTATTATTATTATTATTATTATTATTATTGAAATGTTTGAAAACTTTTTTTTTAACTTTTTAATTTTTTTTTGCAGACCCCCAAGACTTACACTGTTGGAAAGGTTAGGCGATTACCTTTCCAACAGTGGGTCTTGGGGGTCTGTAGCTGCTTAGATGCTTGAGATACAGGCTTCTAAGCAGCATGCCCCCTCCTCCTATACTTAACATTGTTAAGTATAAATAAAGTTGCGCGGTGACGTCATCACGTAATTGCGCGTGACGTCACCGCGCATCACGTGAAGCCCCGGCGATGCCTTTCACTCTACAGGCACGATCGCCGGGGTAGGATCAGTAAGGAGCCCCCAGATCTCCCTCAAGGTGGGAGAGTGCTCATGACGGCTCTGAGCCATCATTAGCACCAGAGTGAGAAACTCTGTGACGGCTCAGAGCCGTCATTAGCACTCAAAGGGTTAAAGTAATATCAAAACCAAAAAATGTCCTTTCATGATTCAGATAAAGCATTTCATTTTTAAACAACTTTCTAGTTTACTTGTATTATCGATTATTCTTTGTTCTTTTGGTATCTTTTGTTGAAAAGCACAGGCATATGCCTAGGCTCATTTCTCGAGCACTATATGGCAGCAGTTTTACAAGAATGTTATCCACGTGCAAGAGCAGTAGATGGTAGCACTATTTCCTGTCATGTGGTTCTCCAGATGCCTACCTAGGTATCTCTTGAACTCTCTTATGCTCTCTTAGAATCACAAAATAAATGTTTTAGTGCTATACCATTCAACATATCTTCAGATCAAAGTTGTGGATTCTCTATTATCTTCCAAACAATGTATACATTTTAACATAATTTGCTACGTCCCTGTGTTTTTCTTCTTCTTTCCTCCCTTTTTCTTTATTGATTTTGTATAATTTTGTTGGTGAGTATTTCTATAGTGAACTAAGGAAAATATAAGTTAAAGGGACACTATACACTAAATACAATTCATGCACCTCCCTATAATTATTAATGCTGCCATTATAGAACCTAGTAGCAGGTAGATATGTGCATGGCGAAAAAATTTGGTTTGGTTCAGATTTTTTCGAATTTCGGTTCGGATCGATTCGAATTTGCAAAATTTTGAATCGATTCGGTTCGGATTCGTTTCGGATTCATCCGGATTTGAAGAAATTTGGCTGGATTCGGTTCGGTTTGGAAATTCGGAATTTCGGTAAGTGTTAGGTGGGATTAGACTAGTATTATGTACTGTATATTAGGTGTAACCCATAGCAGAGTGATATAACCTAATATACTGTACAATACTAGTGTAATCCATGGCCATCCGAATTTACAGAATAAATCCAAACTAATTCGGATTTATTCAGTAAATTCGGCAGTATTTTAATTTGGAAATTCGGATTGATCCGAATCTCCGAATTTGCAGAATTTTCCGAATTTCCGAATTGATCTGAAACGAATTGCACATATCTAGTAGCAGGTAGCTGAAAGAGTTGCTAAAAAAGGTCAGCACTGGAAGGTAGAGAAAAATAATTGTAAACACTGCGGCACCCATGACTAGAGGGGCACAGGAAAAACCTCAATGCTATGCTTATAAATGAATTTAGTATTTCATGTCCCTATTTACCAAAACTTTGATGGCTCATTTTTCTAATTATCAGTTAACAAAGATAAGGCAAAGGGAGGGAACTAAGATATTGGGGTTTTAATCTATGAGGGTTTTGCATTTGTGTGTAGATGCACAAATCTGAGCCAACATATAAAAATTGCTTCAAATATGATTTCACTTCTGCATATACTGTATGCTGCTAATTGTACCTCAATTCACAATTTTAGAGTATTTTTTGTGCTGTAAAATGAATAATCTTTATCATTTGTGGCTTGTTTTTTTTTATTTTTTAAATACCTGTAGCAAAGCACTGATGTAGAGTGATTACTTGTGAGGTCTGGGAGAGCGTGCTTAGATTTACAGCTCTGTTTCTAGTATACATCAGCTGGCAAGGCTTCAGCTCTGTATACTGTTCTTTATTTGTGAAACCAATACATTGCATTTGTCTTTGTAAGTAAGTACTTAAGTGTTAACTAATTGGCAAATAGAGGAAATTGTCTACTCTGGCCAGCACTAAATGAAACAGATTTCATTGATGTGATCAGTTCTAAAAGCTTTCTTTTTTTTCCTCTTTATTGTGATTCATGGGTCTTTTTCTTATGGGAGCAGCCAACAGCTAGTTTCCTGTTAAAAAAATGCCTTTTCTACAAAAAAATATATATATATAATATTTTTTCTTCTTTTAATGATATGTAAAATGAATACAAATAAATCTTAAAGTGAATGTCAAGTTTGATGAATAAGTGCCCAGTTTTGAAAAACCCTATTAAAAACAGGGGCACTGTCATTTATCAAACTTTACATTTTACTAATTTTGTTAAAATACTTATCTTTTAATCTTGAAAGCCGCCCCAGCACTTCCCCCACCCGTCACAAGGCTCTTCATATGTAATAAATGACGAATCCAGCTTCCTCCAATCACGACGTTGCCTCAGGCAATGATTCCCCTGGGGGGAAGCTGTGATTTGAGGATGCCGTATTTGTCATTGCTGACGTATGAATTGACGAGCGGCAGGAGGGGGAATCACTGGAGCGGCTTTCAAGATTAAAAGGTAAGTATTTTAACAAAACGAGTGAAATGTAAAGTTTGATGAATGAAAGTGCCCCTGTTTTTAATAGGATTTTTAAAAACCGGGCACTGATTCATGAAACTTGACATTCACTTTAAGTATTATAATAGCTACATTTGCCCAAACCCTACCTTCTAATATTAAAGGGATATTTAAAAAAAAAAAAAAATGTTTAATCAAAGTGAACATAAAAAGAAATAGGTTGTGTTAAAAAAAACAGAAAACAACTTGTTTTCTTGCAAAATGAGCACTTAGCCTCTGCACTCAGGTAGATTAGAGAGCGGACATGTTGATAACTTACATTCTGATCATGGGCAAAACTGACTCTGTTTTCTAGAACTCACTTAAAAGTAAATCAGCTAATGTTACTCTAGAAGTTTTATGACATCAAGCTAGATAAGCCTTCCTGTAGAGACCTCAGCCCCCTTGTAGGGCTTTGATGGAGTGCAATTTTAGCAGAAAAAAATGACATTTTGGGCAAGATTATGAGTGGATGGCTAACAGTTCTCCGGTATTTTTAAAATTCACGGTAGCGAACGGGTGTAAAAAAAATTGGTTTATATCCCTTTAAGTAGATAAAACTATGTAAAAACATATTTATGCAATATTCATATTAAATAAAGTGCTATACTGTGTATTTACTGTAAATATTTCACATTCCAATGTATAGATTGGCTTTTATGTGCCCCCCCCCACAGTACTTAGACCCTGCTGCACCAATGGTGGCTCCATCACTGTTCCTGGAGGTAAACAGAGGTTGCAATGTGTCTATTCTACTTCTTAGTAGCTCTGTAGATTAAGACTATCTAGTGACATTTTTAATTAAATCATTTTCAAGACAGACACCTCCCAATGTTGGATGAGGGTGGATTATAGACCAGTGTCAGAATTTGCAAAGTATGAAAAGTGTGGTAGTTCTTGTGTAAGATTTGTAAAGTTTTATGGTCTCTCAAGGAAAATAGGGCATGAACAGGAGATAAACAAAAGAAGGCAGTGCACAGGACCAAGATCCTATTTTGGGTAAAGTTTTGCCAATTGCAGAAAGGATGTGAGCTCACATTCTTGATTAGCAAAAGGAATTGAAGAATTCTTCATATCTATTTTAAAAGTCACACAGTGCACACCATGTTTGGGCTGTACATTGTTTTACATTACTTACAGTATCTCTTCATGAATATTGCAGTAATTATGTATACTTTATTTTTTTCTTAAAGGGACTTAAACCCAAAGGTTTCTCTTTCCTGATTTAGAAAGAGCATGCAATTTTTTTTTAAAAACTTTCCAATTTGCTTCTATTATCTAATTTGCTCTTCTCTTGATATTCTTTGTTGAAAAGCATATCTAGACAGGCTCAGTAGTTGCTAAATAGTAGCTGCATATAGACGTCATGTGTGATTGACTAACCTATGTGCATTGCTATTCCTTCAACAAAGGATATCTAAAGAATGAAGGTAATTAGCTAATGGAAGCAAATTAGAATGTTTAAAATGATATTCTTTATCAGAATCATTCTAAGAAAAATTGCGGGTTTCATGTCCCTTTAATAATAGACAGCACCCATGTTTCATTTTTGATTCTACAGATGTGAAGTATAAAGCATGAACTTTGAGTTGCATTGTGGGTATTGATAGGAAAGCTGTTTTAATCGCGTCTGACTCTAGACTTTAGCGAATTTGCCTAATAATAGCAACAAAAGCATTCAGATAATAGATGAATACTACATTAGCATCAGTGTGCAGTAATCCCTATCTGGCATGACAGCACTGTGTCTGCTCCCTATGGTTGCAAGGCTGAAATGCTGGCTCTAGAGATTTGAACATAGACTCCCAGCTCATTCGAGCCACAGCGGGTTGTATCTGAGCACTGCTGTGTAACAAACAAACTTTATCCTCCATGCCAACATGGAGCAAATTGAGTTATTCCACCTCCTAAGCTTAATATTTCTTTCATTGCGGTAATAATAATTATGTGAAACACAAACCATATATTCTACAAAGTAGCAGAAAAAAATTAATTTATCTTGAATACTCAGCAAAAACAATGCGCATTGTTAACAGTGTAGAATAGTGTAAATTGTTGCTTATTACAGGTAATGCAGGAGAATAATTTAGTATATGAAATCTTAGAAATAAGATTTATATATGGAAATTGTCATGTTTTTCTAAAGTAATTGGTAAAAAAAGGAACAGGTTAATGGGGTTTTAATTCTATAATGGTTCATTGGGATAATTAGATGTGTCATAACATTCTTGTAAGAAAGAAATACAAATAAGTAGGCCACATTTATTTCTTAAAATAGAATTTTGAACTTTTGATTGGATTATAATCTTGAATGTACTTGTTTTGTAGAAACATTCAGTTTAAGAAGCAAATGCGTAGCATTAACATTCGTTCTACCATTCAGATATAAATTACTGAAACCTTCTTTCATCCCAAAAGGTGTTGCATAAATACCATAAGCCAAACTACCAAAAGGGCTGGTTAGAGAGCTGTTTGGGAGGGATAAGGAGAGATCACTACACAGCAGAAAAAAAAAAATATATATATATATATATATATATATATATATATATATATATATATATATATATATAAAAATAGTAATAAAAAAGTCCTAAACAGCATACTGGCAGACTGTCTGCCAGTACCTAAAATGGTGGGAATGAGTGTGGGAGCTGTTTGGAAAGGAATCAGGGGGTAGGAAGTGTCAGGTGGGAGGGTGATCTCTTCACTACAGCTAAAATTAACCTTACAAGCTATCTCATTAGCACCTTTATTGCCGAAATAATGTGTGGTGCACAGCTGCAATTAGCAGCCTTCTAATTACCAAAAACTAATGGCAAAGCCATAAATGTCTTCTATTTCTGAACAAAGGGCGTCCCAGAAAAGCTTTTACAATCATTTGTGTCCTAATTGCACAAGAGGTATGTAAATAATTTCAATGAGAAACCAAAAGTTTGTGAAAAAGTTAACAACTTGATTGCATTTAGCAGTGAAATGGTGCCATGAAATATACTAAAATTGGCCTAGATCAATACCTTGGGTTGTCTACTTAAAATAATATATAGTTTTAATAGGTAAATTTAAAAAAACAAAAACTCTCCGGTATTTTGAGAATTCACGGTAGCGAAGGGGTGGAAGAGACAGTATTCATTTTTACTGATTCCCTCACAGGATCTTCAGTCTTAGTCTTTGCGCTAATATAGGTGTGTTCCCCTAAAGTTTTAACCCTTTACGTGCCTGTTATACTGTATTTCTGTATTGCTATCTCATTTTAGATACTTGCCTGTCCGTACTTTTCTAAATCATTATTGAGCAAACTGGTCCATTAGAAAGGCAATTTACTGACAATTTAACCAATTCTCATATATGTTTGTTATGTAAGGAAATGTTAGTGTGTGTCCCTGCTCAGCTTTGTAGCCTATGTGCTGAGTTTGTGTCTATTTCTAGACATAGTTATGCAGCATTGCATTTTCAGCAGTGAGTACTCAGTTTTATGTTGCCAACCAGGGTTTTATCCCCTGGACATTTCTAAGGAGCTGTCTCCTAAATTAAATAGTACATTCACTCTGACATTTGACAACTGATGGTTTTCATTCCTACACCAGTTAAATGCAAATGCATGGAAAGGACAGAAGAGAATCCTTCACAGGCACTGGGCTCATTCCTAAGGAGTGACCTGTCTAGGTACACTGTACCCTCTAGGAGTACAATTACAATACAATTAGAATCCTCCTCTTCAGCTAGGACAATTATTCTTAAACCCAGGACCACCTTATAAAAAGTAGCAGAAGAGGTGTCTTTTCATTTCAAATTGGAGCACATAAATTGCATGAAGTTTTTAATTGCATTGCAGATTAGGGCCTCTTCACTTGCAGACAAACTATATGTGGAAAATATTTCCTTAAAGTAGCCCCCAAAAAAAGGCTATCTACCTTTCTGGTTCCTGATGCAGTTTATGAGCCAATTAGCAGGGAATGGAACAATACAGATATTTAATTTGTTCCTTCACTCTCTGAAAAATTGGATGTATGAGAGACAATTACAGAGATGGACAATGCTATTTCTACTTTGACTAGGCAGACTACCAGTACTACTACTTTTTAAGGATCTGAAGGCTAGAAAACTTTAAAAGGGACATTATACACTAGATTTTTCTTTGCATAAATGTTTTGTTGATTATCTATTTATATAGCCCATACAGTTTAGTTTTTTTTAAATGTATAGTTTTGCTTATTTTTAAATAACATTGCTCTGATTTTCAAACTTCAAACCAAGCCCCAAAGTTTTAGGAGAATACTGACGTATACCTACTCCAGCTTGCTTTTGTTTGTGTAAAGGGTCTTTTCATATGCAAATGAAGGGGAGGGAGTGTCTGCTATTTCCCACTTGCAATGGGTGTTCCAGTAACCTTTTAAACTGAGCTAAACTGGAAGCTTCTAAGTAACGGTTTTATACTGGATTTATTTTTCAGTATCTGTGCATATTATTCTTTAAAGTAGTGGCTATTACATGCAGTTAAATTAAATTTGGTGTATACTATCTCTTCAAGGATTTCTCAGGAGGTCCTGGCTATTAGTGTAGCCTGCATATCTGCAGCTACTGCAGTATAGTGTGACAACATCTCTGACCTTATTTACGAAGATGCCACCCTTGATAAAATTCAGGATCACTTTAGGTTGGTCAAGACAGCTGTTGAAACAATTTGCATTAATGCATAGAGTGCTGCTATTAATGTTCTGGCTAGAAGCGGCTTATGGCTAAAGTCATGGTTTGCTGATATAATATGTAAAAGCAGACCTCTCTCAATTCCATTTCAAGGAAAGATTTTGTTTGGACCTGCACTGAATTGTTACAGTCACTGGAGGTAACTGAGCTTTCCAGCCTCAAGACAAACAAGCTAAGGGTAGGTTTAAGTCTACTAGATAATTTCACTCCAATCATTCCAAGATGCAAATATTCTCATTTTCGGTGTCTCAGAAGTTAGACACCTCCAAAGACCACGTGGGAACCTTTGTTCCTCTTGGCTTAAGTCCAAACAGACAAAAAAAAAAGCCTGCTCTTTCCACCAAATCAGCATAAAGGTGTAGCCCCCAAACCAGGGGGGGGCAGACTGAACTTTTTTTGAAGAAAATTCTGTTCAAGTTCCTTGGGTACTAAACTAAACACAATGTCCTAGGGCTACAGCACAGACTTTTGGTCTCACCCTCCTTAAGGAAGATTCTTCCTGTCTCATATTCCAAATGATCATTTAAAGGCCAGGGCTTTCTGGGTCTATGTAACAGACAAAGAAGCCATGGGAAGGATTTTGACTTTCTCATAGTTTGAAAGAAAGTGACAGGCAGATCTTGGATCTCAAAACTTACCTTAAAGGGACAGTCAACACCAGAATTTTTGTTGTTTAAAAATATATATAATCCCTTTATTACCCATTCCACAGTTTTGCATAACCTACACCGTTATATTAATACACTTTTTACTTCTGTGACTAATTTGTATCTAAGCATCTCCTGACTGCCCCTAATCACATGACTTTTAGCTATTATCTATTGACTTGCATTTTAGCCAATTAGTGCAGTGTCTGCCACAACCCACGGGCGTGCTCACAATGCTATCTATATGGTTTACCTGAACTACTCTCCCCTGTTGTGAAAAGCAAATACAAAAGCATGTGATTAGAGGCGGCCTTCAAGGGCTTAGAAATTATCATATGTGCCTCCTTAGGTTTGCTTTCAACTAAGAATACCAAGAGAACAAAGCAAAATTGTTGATAAAAGTAAATTGGAAAGTTGTTTAAAATTACATGCCCTATTTGAAAAATAAAAGTTTTTTTTGGCCTTGACTGTCCCTTTAAAGGGATACAAAAAGTCAAAATTCAACTTGCATAATTCAGATGAAGCATGTAATTAAGACTTTTAAATTCACTTCTATTTTCAAATGTGCTTCATACTCTTATTATCCCTCCATACATAAAGTTTGCTTGTCTAGTTCATAGTTACAATAACAGCAATAAGATAAATATGAGATAATATTAGTGGAGTAGAGTGATGAGGAGCATTTAAAGGACCATTACAACAACATATAAAATGTTTCATTATTGCAATATACATTCATTATTTATTTTGCTACCTTTTGCTGTAAAATACATTTAAAAAAATGGGATTGTTTTACATTATCTCAGGGAGTTTTCGGTTAATACTTTCAGGCAATTTATGCAAGCTTTTATTTACTTCATCCTCCCCCTTAAGATTATCAACAGTCACATGTTTGTAAAAGTTGGATTATCGTTTTTGCATCAACAATCATGATACGAGACTCATTCTTTGCTATAGTAACTAAGGTGAATCAGAGCTAAACCACCTTAAGGGAAGAGATAAGGGCAGGCTTCCCCAGCCTCTCTCAACTTCACATGTGCAGAGTTTGCTATGGGGCATATTTAACAATGTGTGAGCGGACATGATATAAAGTAACGTTTCATGTCCGCCTCACAACGATAAATGCCGACAGCATTTATCATTGCACCAGTTCTTGTAAACAGCTGGTGCAATGCCGCCCCCTGCAGATTCACGGCCATTCGGCCCCTAGCAGGGGGTGTCAGTCAACCCGATCGTATTCGACCAGGTTGATTTCTGTTCACGGCCTGTGGGTTGCCACAGATCTCTGTAACAGTGCATTAGCACGATGAGCTATTTGTCCAGCTTTAGTTATCGTTATTACATTCTAGTTAACTTTGTGCCTAACATAACAAATGAAGGGTGTGTGTATATTTGTGCTCTGTATATCTGTGTGTTTATGTTTACTTGTATGCACATTTATACAGATGATCTCAGATTATGGGGTCAAATTATCAAGGACCGCTGCTCCATAACTTGTCCGCTGCCTCTGAGACTGCGGTCTTCAATCTGCCTGATCCTATTTGATTGGGCTGATTGACACCCCTGCTAGCGGCCGATTTGCCGCAAATCTGCAGGGGGCTGCATTGCACAAGCAGTTCAGCAGAACTGCTTGTGCAATGTTAAATGCAGACAGTCTATGCTGTCGGCATTTATTGATGTCTGGCAGACATGATTGCTACAGCGGATTATGTCCGCCAGATACTTGATAAATAGGCCCCAATATCTTTTGACTTCTGTTAATAGCTTGTGATCTATTTTCCGATACTTTTTTGTTTTTTATTTGATGGAAAATGTATCTTGACTGAGTTTTCAAAAGGCATGTAATCTTGATAAAGACCATATAAAATAAAATAGTAATATTTATTGTACTTAATTTGAACTTGAATAATTATGAAAAACATTTAAAGTGTTACTATTTTCCTCATATCTCTGATTCCTGGCATCACTACTGTGTAACTTTATATAATTAAACCCAGTTCTGTGACTCCTGAAAACTATCTCAGACAACACCAGGCTAATATGATATAGCAAGCCAACCACTTGTTTCATAAGCTTTTAATGAGTCCAGATTAGGGCACTGTATCAAAGGCTATATATAAATTAAAAGACAAGACCCATGTCTTTATTAATACCAATAAAGCACCAGAAAAACCACATACGATCTTAAACCTTCAATTTGTGACAGACAAATCAAATGCCCTACTATTTAACACTGTGAGACAACTGTATGGAAAGAGCATTTGTACACTTACTAAGTAGTAATTCTTATACAATCCTTAAGTAATTAGTAATACAGTGTTTTTAGAATAGCCCATTTGTAATGTATAGATAGGTAAAGTATTTCATATTATCATTGTCTAGACACTTATAATAGGGAGAAGATATTCATTAACAAGGTCTGGTTTATCCTAAAGGTCAGAAATTAGAAAAATTAATTAGTATTGTTAAGTAGCCTTTGTTAAATGAATCTGGTTCTTGATAGATACCAAAACAATTAACACATATTATCCCCTTAATTGGCAGAGATAATTAGTGTTAGAAAACCAACGTTCTTCTGTAGCTGAAAGTTTTAAGAGAGGATTTGGTTTAAAATTCCTTAGCCATTCTGAAATACATGCTCAGAGTAGTGATGCACAAAAAATAAATAAATGCCATAATATTTCACAAAACAAGAAGGCACCTTTCTCATTGCTTAGGAACGTTTATTTATTTATTTTTTCCAAACTGTAACCGTTGACTGACAGTACCATTAAATTACTCACATCACAAATTTCATAGCCGGCTGAAATGTTATTGGGCAATTCCTCAAACATTCTGTATCACGCCTTCTTGAGATAAATATGTGGATAAAAAAAGTGCAGCTTAGATGGACCAAAAAAAAAAGTAATTTGCCTTTCATGAAAACAAATGACACTGCAAGTTAACCTCAGTAGTTGTACAGCTCAGCTTGTCAAAATGAATAATAAACAAAATCATAATTCCACTGGCTAATTGTATCCAGTGTAATTATTAGAACTTTGACACCTAAAATATTAGTGTATGGAGCTTGCTAATAAGAAAAGGTTACATTTAATGATACTCTAATTTGATATTATAAATAACAGTGCAGTGTTTTATTTTTGGAGGACTTTACACACAGGAGTTACCTTTTTATATTAATTGATTTTATGCTTACATGCGCTTGTGTGCTCACACACATGCGCCTATGTACACACAAACACACACACACACACATATATATATATATATATATATATATATATATATATATATATAGTGTTTCAGTAGCTGTACTTTATAGTAAAAACATGACTCAAAGGGATTAAAAGTTTCCATAGTTTTTAAACTAAAAGCCAGCTTTATTCTTGCCGTATGGGTCGCCACAAACATTGGATGAGCGGTGAATATGTCACCTCTTGAAAAAAAAAAAAAAAAACGATCTTCCCAGTGGGGCAGCAGTGGTGGGGGTGAGTATAATAAACTACGGAAACTTTGTAACCCTTTAGGGTACATTTTTACTATAAAGTACAGATACAGATATCTTTTTTTTATACATGGATTTTATATTTAACTTAGTTTACCATAACTTTAAGTAAATGTTGAAGCCCTCATTTCTAGCAACTATTTATTTCCATCAATAGATTAATTCAACTATGCTAACACGGGACCCACTTATACAAACACAAAGTATTACCCTATTACTCCGTTACTTTTCTCATTATTATTATTATTATTATTTATAAAGTGCTAACATACTATGCAGTGCTGTAACACATATACAGAAGTGGAGATAATCAGAAAACATTTACATGAATTTTATTGGTTACTTCAGCTGTAGATGTATATTCTAAATATAGTGTGCATGTATGTATGTATGTATATATGTATTTATTCACAAAGTATCGAGCCTTGGGGGAGCGCAGCGTCAGTATTACTTCCTCCGTATGAATCCAGGCAGCACAGTGGAGAGTGGGCGGGAAGTCTTTCCTTATAGGTCCGGAGCCCAGTGTCGGCGTCTCAAACAAGAGAAATAGTGATCCAAAATTTTGAAGAAACTCACTGACAGGCAACGGCTGTATAAAAGAAATGTCCAATCTTTATTGTAGAAAAGATAAAAGCATATCATACGGTTAGTTGTAAAAGCAAACAAAGTCCAACAGGTGTATTAACAGGAGCTCCACGCAGACGCGTTTTGTGCGCTTGCGCACTTGATCACTGCATACCGTATGTATGTACCAGTCTAAAAATAAGTTATGTGAATATAGTAATACACAATAGATCGTTGTAACCCCTCTGCTTTTTGTTTCCAATGTCCGTCTATCACAATCTAGGCAGGCACACAGCAAGAAAATGCACATGTGAACCTTTTAGACCTCGTATACATAATAACAAATATGTTGTTGTTATAATTATTATTATTACTTTGTCAACAGAAAATATCGTGACTGCTACATTCTAAAATAGAATTAAAATCATTTATTATATAATACTCTATGTATTACTATTATGCTAATGCTTGTTGGATGCACAATGTTTTTCTAGACTTCATATAGTCTTAACTCCTCTACCGAGAATTTCAGAGAAAAACTTGCCAAAAATTCCGGAATTTTTTTAACATTTTTGCTATCACTCAATTTAAACAGAAATAGAGCTTTTTCTCTTTTTTTGTTTTTATTTACTTACGTATACATATTTTTTAAAAGTAGATAACCCAAGGTATTAATCTAGGCCAATTTTGATATATTTCATGCCACCATTTCACCACCAAATGCGATCATAAAAAAAAAAATAGCTTACTTTTAACAAAGTTTGTGTTTCTCACTGAAATTATTTACATACTGCTTGTGCAATCATGACACAAATGATTGTAAAAGCTTCTCTGGGATTCCATTTTTTTGTAATTAGCAGACATACATGGCTTTGCCATTGCTTTTTGGCAATTAGGAGGTCGCTAATTGCAGCTGTGCAACATAGTTCTGAAATTTCCTACAGTAAAGAGGTTATTACTTAGCTTATAAGTATAGTAATGTAGGTATTAGCCTCCTACCTGACACCTCCCACCTCCATGATCCCTTCACATAAAGCTCTCTTACTCTCCCACCCACACTCATCTCTACTATTTTAGGTACTGGCAGACAGTCTGCCAGTATGCGGTTTAGGGCTTTTTTTTCTCTCTGTGGATCCCTCTCCAAATCCCCTCTGCTGCTGGGCCATTCACCTGCCTCCCACACCTTCCGCCAGCACCAGCAGATGATCATTATAGATGGCAAAACATGCAGCGTCACTGTCTGTAACAATCAGGCATCTGGCTTCATATGATAATGAAGCACTGTTCGTGTTCTGTTACCATATGAAGACAGATTACTGTAGCTCAGGAACAGCAGCTGGAGCTTCCTGAAGCTGCAATGTATACATACATACATATATATACTGTATATATATATATATATATATATATATATATATATATGTGGTACGGTAGGAAATGTTCAGCATGACGTACATATATGTCAGTTTGGGTTAAGGGGATAATCGGTTATCTAGAATCTTTAATTTTAAGCAACTTTCGAATCAATTTCTTTTATCATATGTACTTCATTCTTTTTTTTTTTTTTATTATTGAGGTTAATAAGACAGGTATACAAACAGTATTCAAATATACAAAGGTAGTGACAATACAGCACTAAAATGTAGTATACACCACAGTGTAATGCAGTAATAAAAAAGGTGTTAATACATTTTGTGCGGCTCAGTAAAAGCTTGAGTGACAAGTATAGTTGACAACGTTAGTACCAGATGCCTGTCATCAATAAGAGAAACTTCAAAAAAAGGACTCAACAGGGAACTTTTGGACCTCAATGTTAAAACATAAATATAGACAATAGAAGGTATATTAAACTAAGGAGACTTCTCTTGGGTCTCATTATGAAAACCTCAGGTTTTAATATTTTGGATTTTTTTTTACCTAAATTCTGTCATTACAGAATATACCCAGAGGTAGGGCACTTGGCCCGTATAACTAAAATAAAAATATCTAATATAACATAAAAATGCTGATTGCAAGTACTAAATTAGTAATATTGGATTAACTCACTTGCCTTTATATAGGCTAGAAAGGCATAAATAAGAGATGTAAAGTGGTATATGGGCATACAAGTGTGTACAACATTTAATTCGCATTCTGCGTAATTGTTCGTGAAAACATAGTTAAACCTGGCCATATAGACTGGATTCAGCTCATCTACTAATATTGTACTGTGAGTACACCAGCTAAGAGTGCCAAATTAAGTTTCAAACATATAGTTATCATGTAAATTGGCCCTTTTTATAATTAATATATAGCGCATACAACTCTGCATGCAAGAGATACCATTCTGTTTCATGCGTTAACCTATGCCTGATCAACAACGGCCTTGTTTGAGTCCCAGCCAAAGCAGTTCACCCTTGAAGTGGTGCAAAAAGAGATAGTCTGGCTGCTTCTCTATAGCCAGCCTTAGCATCATTTCACCATTGCGGTGCTGCAACGCAGGACAGTCCATGTGCTTTTCTATATTCAGCAGCAACACGCTGCTTGGAAAGGGTCTGCCGTCTGCAACACCACTGTGCTGCCCCTCTACAAAGTGTCGTCCGTTCTCCACGTATTGCTGACCGGAGGTCTGCAAAGCTGCTAGCTTCTGTGCAGTTCTGGGGTTATCCCAGCACATCCATCTCGCCGAGGCAACCCTGGTCTGCAGGGTTTGAGCAATGAGTACATGTGATATTCCCTCAGTACTTCCACCATCCGAAGGTAAGGCAGAGGCTGGCGCAAGTCTGGATTCTAAAATCTGACTCCCCTGACTAGGGGAGCTCGATTATCCTATTCTGAGAGGTAAATCCACCAGAGTGGGTATGAAAGTAGGTTTGTTAGGTGAGGTAGTCATCACATCTCCTGTATTGAAATCTGAAGAGGGACTAGGTAAGGTGTCTGCCTGTGGCTGCTCCTCCATTGCTGTGTTGCCACATGGGTCGGCATGGAAAGCCCTCTCTATGGCCTTAATTAATTGGATTATTTGAGTTTCCAAAATTGCTTTTAGATCGGCAATGAGAATCGGAGAGTTCTCCATTGCACAGTGGGAGAGGCTTGTACAGTGTCTTGCGGTATATCACTCTGTTAACAACAAGGACACTTTAAGTCTCTGCCGGGGGGTTGAGTATTAGGCCACAACCTGTATTGTATTCCAGTAGACTAAATCAGGTATCAAATCCGCAAAATAGTGGTATCCTTAGAAAGGTACTGCTGTAGAGTATAAAGTCACAAGTAATGCTCGATGGAGCAGTAAAATAGGCTTTTTGTGCAGATTGATGCAATGGTATGAAGCAGCAAACAATCTTGCGACCTGTCATGGCCGTCGCCCAGATGTTCCCCCTTGTACTTCATTCTTTTGATGTAATTTGTTGAAGGAGCAACAATTCACTACTGGAAACTAGATAAATGCATAGGGTAAGCTAATGACAAGAAGCACCCTGGATAGTGCTTGGTTATCGGTGACTACATTCAGCCAACTAATAAGCAAGCATAATTCAGGTTCTGAACCAAAAATGGGCTGGCTCCTAAGCTTTACATTCCTGTTTTTTTTAAACTAAAGATACCAAGAGAATGAAGAAAAAATGATAATAGGAGTAAATTATAAAGTTGCTTGAAATTGCATACTCTATCTGACTTATTTAAGAAATATTTTAAATCTAGTATCCCTTTAAGATTACAGTGCAGTTCTTTTGAATTACCTCCTTGGTACAGTGTGTAAGGAAATGCTCATTTAAATGTGTGAGATTAACCTATTGCAATCCATTTTGATCACTGCTAAACAATATAAATATTTTTATATAGGAATGATGGGTATGCTGTACGTGTTTCCTCAGTGATAATATTGACAATATATTAACCTTTTCCCGACATAAGGACGTTCCATGCCGTCCTAACTGCACTGTGATTAGTGCGGTCAGGACAGCATGGAACGTCCTAGCTGTTTGGCTGTATTGAAGCTAATGGCGCTTCCTTAATGGGATCGGGTCGTGGTGGGTGTGCCTAGCATTTTAGGCCTGCCCCCTGACCCGATCCCATCATTGAAATCTTGTGATCGCATGCATGATCGCGTGATTTCATTTTGTTTACATTAGAGAACGTTGTTCCAATGTAGACAAATTAAACTTGGCATGAAAGGGTTAAAAGAACTATTTGCTTGTTTGGTGAGAGATACATCTGAAATCAAGAACATGAGTATGAAGATTGTATATAGAGGACAGTGCCAAAAGTGTAGTAAAGTGTACAAGCACACTTCAGGGGGGAACGATTGCCTTACTTAATCGTTCTAGTTCATAGAGAGCAGATGTGTGTGTGAAGGAGCACCTAAAAGGGAGGCTTAAGTATACTTAAAGGGACACTGTACCCAAAATATTTATTTCGTGATTCAGATTGAGCATGAAATTTTAAGCAACTTTCTAATTTACTCTTATTATCAATTTTTCTTCGTTCTCTTGCTATCATTATTTGAAAAAGAAGGCATCTAAGCTTTTTTTTGGTTTCAGTACTCTGGACAGCACTTTTTTATTGGTGGATGAATTTATCCACCAATCAACAAGGACAACCCAAGTTGTTCACCAAAAATGGGCCAGCATTTAAACTTACATTCTTGCATTTCAAATAAAGATACCAAGAGAATGAAGACAATTTGATAATAGGAGTAAATTAGAAAGTTGCTTAAAATTTCATGCTCAATCTGAATCACGAAAGAAAATTTTTGGGTACAGTGTCCCTTTAGGTATTGCGTAATATCACAAGTTTGAAGATATAATGTTAAATCAAAACAATTTCCTAATATGAGGAAATACAAAAAATAATAAAAAATTATGATAGAACTGGTGCAGATTGACTAGATACAGTCCTGTTATATTAGTTAAGTGGTGTAGCAGATGTTGCTAGATTGTGAAACAATATATACAGTGTTGCTAGAATAGGTATCAATATAGGAAGTGTAGCAGGTGTAGCAACTACGTTATACACGATGGTGAAATGGCTTATGTATATAAAGTGTTTTTTTAATAATAAAATATAGCATATAATAGAAATAAAATAGTATTAGTAGGATGAAACATCAATAAAGTTAAACATAGACAGATATAAACATACACTGCTAAAGTCATTATATAAGAAGAGAAGATTGGCCAATCCTAAAAAATATGTGCACAGAGGGTATGTGAATATCCAAATGAAAAACTGAAAAAAGATGTAACATAGACTAAAAAGTATATGAATATTAGTCTGGTGTCCCGGAAATCGTAGAAATTGAAGATAAAGGGGCCTATTTATCAAAGGTCTTGCGGACCTGATCCAACAGTGCGGATCAGGTCCGCAAGACCTCGCTGAATGCGGAGATCAATACACTCTACGTATTCAGCATTGCACCAGCAGCTCACAAGAGCTGCTGGTGCAACAACGCCCCCTGCAGACTCGCGGCCAATCGGCTGCCAGCAGGGGGCGTCAATCAACCCGATCGTCTGAAGACTCGTCAGAAACACGGGCCCACAAGCTCCGTTCGGAACTTGATAAATGGGCCCCAAAGTGTCCCAAAAAAGTTCCGAATATAGTGTTCAAAGTGCGGGGAGTGCAGTCGGATACAAGGTGTATTGTGGAGATCACGGAGAAAATTAAAAAAAGTAAAAATAAAAATGAGTGCGGTCCATTTCCTGAAAGAAAAACTAACAAGTAGAGTATCCAAGGTGCAACAGTTACTGTCCAATATAGATCCAATGACAGGAAACCTGTAGAGAGAAAAAACAAAAAGGGCTGCACAAAACAAACACAATAAAGGCGATATAATAGGAAATGTGCTCACCGTTTAAAACAAAACTTGGGCTGGTATGTCATTCACAACAAGGGTCTACGAGTTTCAGCCTACAACGAGGCCTTTATCAAGACTATACCAGCTAAGAGTGTTCACAATATTTAAAGGCCTGTTTGACCAATCACGTGTGTGTGTGTGTGTGTGGGGGTTGTGGCATCATTACATGTCACATAGTACCTGACGCGTATATGGCTTATAGGGGTATTTTTGAATATGCTCAGATGTAAGTATGAGATTATAAGAGACTATTATGTGTCGGATGTATGATTGTTAGAGTTCACATTAGAGGATTTGAAAACAGTATGATCGTATAGTTATATGGCTTATTCCACCATTTTGGATTTGGGCAATATAATTTATGCGATTGGTTCTACCCATATTATCGGCAAAAAATGAACCTTATAAAGACTGTAACTAAATACATTCTTACAGAGAGAGAGGTCCGCAGATTTATTTATCACCATCTTATGTAAACAAATGCAGATATATGTATGTTTAGATTTCTACGGGTTACGGTTAAAGATCATGTGTGGTTATTTATACTGTGGATATTGTATCACAGATGTATAGGTGAGTGGATATTGTGGGTATTATATCATGAATTTATAAGTAAGCGGATGTTGATGTCTTTATGCCTATACCAAGGGATTGATGAAAAAGAGCTTATCAAGTGCTAATGGATATAGACTATAAAGTTATATATATATGTATATAAACCAACATAAGCTATAAAAAAAACTTTTTTTTAGCAAAATAGATCATCTATATATTGACAAACATAGTGAAAGAATATTGAACCACTAGATTGCATTAGGGATGCTATTTAGGCAGAAAGTCTAGTGGTGTTAGCTTGCGAGAGAGGCTTTACAATAAACCATCTTTTAAACGAATAGAAAATACAACAACAACAACATTCTGTTATTTACTCTGATATCATAAAAACATAAAAAAGGAGAACAATTAAACAGTTAAAGAATTACCATGGTTACAGTAAGCATGTTAAAAATATTACTATGATTACAGTAAACATGTCAAAAAGATAACCATGGTTGCAGATAGCATGTTAAAAAAAAAAAGAAGTTAAAAAGATGTTAAAAAAGACAGCCCGAGTTTGGTGAGACACATTATGAAAAAATCACATTTTAAAAGGGGAAACAACATGTCCTCATAATAGTATCTAGTGGTGTATGAAATAATCCCATTATATGAGCTGTTTTTATATAGACATTGCTATATGGACATAGTGCTATTAACAATGTAAACTAGACATCTTCTGCATCAAAAACTAAAGCACTATATTACTAAGTGATACCTATAAGTACCTTTGCTTAAATCACGCCTGTGTAGTATTAGATGAGACAATATTTTTAGGAGTTTATAAGATTTACAGCTATATGGTGTTTGGCATATCCTAAGGGTATATCTGGAAAGACTTGTAAGCTATATGGATGTCAGATAATATGACTAAATATAATATATGAAACTAGTTCTATATCATAGAACTTGGGGCTTGGGGGGTTACTTGTACAATGTTGTATAGAGACTTCTCACACCATAGTAAGACAGGGTTGGAAATCTAGACACATTAGGGGTTTTAGAAAAACTTGCACTAGGGAGAGTTATTGGATACAGATTTGTCTGGGGGGGGGGGGGGCACTACAGTAAGTGTGGAATTTTTTAAATCTGCATTTAGACCTTTAGGGTGGATACTAGTTCAAAGATCCATTTGTATTGAGCACGAAGAAGCTTTTTTTCAAAGTTTCCTCCTCTCCAGTCTTTCTGTACTTTTTGTAGTCCCATAAATTTTAGGGCTTTGGTATCTCCATTATGTATCTCTTTAAAATGTTTGTACAGAGGTACATCTTCTACATTTCCCTCTATTTTGAGAAGATGCTCCCTGATGCGATCTTTCTGAAACCTGCTTGTTTGGCCTACATATTGAAGACCACAAAACATTCCAGTAAATATATTATCAAGAACATTATGGGTCCTATTAGAAGGACTTATCTCATCTTCTAAAACAGGAACTTTTAACAGTTCTCAACTGCGAAACTGCTCCATTTCAATATTGTAGCCTCACAAATGTTGTGGAAACAGAATAGCCACTTTGTGATCAGTAATTCAATAATGTAGATGAAAAAATAGAAAATGCACTTCATGCTTTGACTTTACAGTCACAGACCCAATTCTATTTGAAAGCCTCATTATCAAGGCATCGGCACTAAATATGACAATCACGACAATGGGAGTGTGAATTAGAAATAAAGATTAACAGACAGAGATTGCATCATGACATTTTTAGATGTGGAGGTCCTGATCTCACTTGGCTCTACAGGGTGTCATATACTCAATACATTTACATATGTAAATTTACATTAACAAATGTGAATGTGTGCCCTGCCCACTGCAGGGGAACTATACATATGCAATGAATATATGTTTTAATTAATCTAGACCAGGGGTCGCCAACCTTTCGGACCTCAGGGACAACTAAACAATTTTGAATCCTGTGGACCACTAACATGATTTTTTTTTTTTTAAAAAGGTGCAAACCTATATAATGTATATATATATATATATATATATATATATATATATATATATATATATATACACACACACACATACTGTATATAACTAGTATAACCATAGCTAAGTTTACATTATGTACAGTATATATTTTCGCATTTTTTTAGAATTATTTTTTGGGATTAACTAACTGAATGACAGAACTGAGAGAATACTTCCAAATGACAGATGAAGGGTGAGTGACAACTTTTGAGATGGAAACAGAGAGGCAGAAAGTGGAAAAAAAGAATTATGTTTAAAAGGACCACAAGACTTCCAAGTCACCTCCCCAGTTAGGAATTATTCACAACTATTTATGATCATGGACAGACATTGGAGTCATAAATGAAGTTTATATCAGAAAGCTCTCAATATGAATGTGAGCTAACCACGACTGATGTTACTGGCAATTACTATAATACTGGTGGGATATGGCTGATCTGCTGGATGCCAATTACTGGAATTCAGGTGGAATGGGTTTGTGTGCGGAAAAATTATTAGAATGAAAAATAATTAATATTTAAAAAAAAAAAGAAAGAAGATAAGAGGAAGACAAAAAATTATGTAAGTCCATCTGAAGGAATTAGGAAAACTACTACAAATAGGCAGGCAAAGGGAATAAAATAAATGAAATATGAGAAATAGAAAAATAATTTTTTTAAGATTTTCTTTTTTTATATACTTTAATTCCACTATTTCAAGCCAAGACTATACCAACCTCTGCTGGCTTTAGAATGGAATAATTTTCCTCTGAACAGAGCGCCGGGTGGAAGGAGTTAAAAATACAATCTAGCTACGCAAGTTACTTTACTCTTAGGACAGCTGAAATATATTATATTTAAAAGGTATAAATGTTTCAGCTTTCTATCGGCCAAATTACGAGTTTTGCCTTAGGAGCTGTGCGGTGCTAACGAACAGTTTTGTCTCACCGCTCACTTACCTACAGCACTGGTATTACAGGTTTTTACAAACCCGGCGTTAAAAGGCAAGAAGTGAACGTAAAGCAAAATTGAGCTCCATACTGCACTCCAATACCAGCGCTGCTTAAGTCAGTGGTGAGCTGGTCGTACGTGCTCGTGCACGATTTCCCCATAGACATCAATGGGGAGAGCCGGCTGAGAAAAAGTCTAACACCTGCCAAAAAGCAGAGTAAATCTCAGTAATGCAGCCCCATTGAATCCTATGGGGAAACACATTTTATGTTTACACCTAACACCCTAACATGAACCCCAAGTCTAAACACCCCTAACCTTACACTTATTAACCCCTAATCTTCCACCCCCGACATCGCCGACACATACATTATTCTTATTAACCCTAATCTGCCGCTCCGGATATCGCCACCACCTACATTATACTTAATAACCCCTAATTCTGCTGCCCCCAACATTGCTGACACCTACATTATATTTATTAACCCTTAATCTGCCCCTCTCAATGTTGCCCAAAATACCTACACTTATTAACCCCTAATCTGCCGCCCCCAACGTCGCAGCCACTATATTAAGGAGGACTACTTCTGCCCGTCTGGAGGACCACTTCTGCCGGCTTCGTTGAGGACATCTTGCCGCTTGGATGAAGACTTCTCCCGGTAAGTGAATCTTTGGGGGTTAGTGTTAGGATTTTATTAAGGGTGTATTGGGTGGGTTTATTTTTTAGGCTAGGGCTTTGGGCCTGCAATAGAGCTAAATGCCCTTTTAAGGGCAATGCCCATCCAAATGCCCTTTTCACGGCAATGGGGAGCTTAGTTTTTTTTAGTTAGTATTTTATTTGGGGGGTTGGTTGTGTGGGTGGTGGGTTTTACTGTTGGGGGGTATTTGTATTTTTTTTACAAGAAAAAGAGCTGATTTCTTTGGGGCAATGCCCCGCAAAAGGCCCTTTTAATGGCTATTGGTAGTTTAGTTTAGGCTAGGGTTTTTTTTATTTGGGGGGGGCTTTTTTATTTTGATAGGGCTATTAGATTAGGTGTAATTAGTTTAAATATCTGTAATTTGTTTTTTATTTTCTGTAATTTAGTGGGGGGTTTTGTGTGATTTAGCCAATTTATTTTAATTTATTTAATTGTATTTAATTTATGTAATTTATTTAATTGTAGTGTAGTGTTAGGTGTTAGTGTAACTTAGGTTAGGTTTTATTTTATAGGTAAATTTGTATTTATTTTAGCTAGGTAGTTATTAAATAGTTAATAACTATTTAATAACTATACTACCTAGTTAAAATAAATACAAACTTGCCTGTAAAATAAACTCTAATATAGCTACACTGTAACTATTAGTTATATTGTAGCTAGCTTAGGGTTCATTTTATAGGTAAGTATTTAGTTTTAAATAGGAATAATGTAGTTAATGATAGTTATTTTGTTTAGATTTATTTAAATTATATTTAAGTTAGGGGGTGTTAGGGTTAGGGTTAGACTTAGGTTTAGGGGTTAATAAATTTAATATAGTGGCTGCGACGTTAGGGCAGCAGATTAGGGGTTTTAAAATATAATGTAGGTGGCGGCGATGTTAGAGGCGGCAGATTAGGGGTTAACCCTTTGAGTGCTAAGCACTTTCCCACCTGGGTGCTAAGATTTTTTTAATGTTTTTTTTATTTTTTTTTGTTTATGAACAATTTTTTTATTAACTTTTTTTTAAAAAAAAATCAGACCCCCAAGACTTACACTGTTGAAAAGGTTAGGCTATTACTTTTCCAATCGTGGGTCTTGGGGGTCTGTAGCTGCTTAGATGCCTGAGATACAGGCTTCTAAGCAGCATGCCCCATGCTCCTATACTTAACATTTTTAAGTATAAATAAAGTTGCGCGGTGACGTCATCACGTTATTGGGCGTGATGTCACCATGCAAAACGGGAAGCCCCGGCGATGCCTGTCACTCTACAGGCACGATCGATGGGGTAGGAGCGGGTGGGAACCCCCAGATCTCCCTCAAGGTGGGAGAGTGCTAGCGACGGCATGGAGCCGTCATAAGCACCAGAGTGGGAAACTCTGTGACGGCTCAGAGCCGTCATTAGCACTTAAAGGGTTAATAATATTTAACTAGTGTTTGCGAGGTGGGAGTGCGGCAGTTTAGGGGTTATACACACACACACACACACACACATATATATATATATATATATACATACACATACACATATATATACACACACACACACATATATATATATATATATATATATACACACACACACACACACACATATATATATATATATATATATATATATATATATATTTATAAATATATACATACACACTCATATTTATCTACCTCCATACAATTTAGTCTACCATTGCTGAGACAGTCATATCACAGATACCAGAACTAAATTAGTTTACTACAGAAAATGTCATCACATATCTTCACATGCCTTGTAAATACATTAATGAAATTATCCAAGAGATAGTCGGCGAGTCACAGCTTTGACAACAGTTCATTTGGAAGATGTGCCTTGTACTTGAATGTGTTTTTTAAATGTTGCTAACCTCTACACTGTGATAGAGCTCTGTTCAAAGGTAAAGTCAGTTTTTACAAGATTATTTAATTTGCTCTAATGGCCTGTTTTTACTGTCAGTCTATCACACAGGCTAGATTACATGATTCATCATTTATATTAATAGAATGAAGAACCTCCTGCAGCCTGTAATGGGGTCATAATTGCAGCAACACTTCAGGTGACTTCAGAAAAAGATAAGATTGAATCCCAAGGACTGTACTTAATGAAATATCACTAGGAACCAGAATGCAATTATTTTATTAATTAGTTATAGCAGATAGTGTGTTATTATTATTTATTTATTATTATTATTATTATTATTATTATTATTATATGTATTTATTATTATTATTATTAATATGAAAAATAATAACAATAATAACCCAGTTCTGGAAGTTTTTACCATTAAATTCATATTTTTTTCAGTTTTGCCTTTGTAAGTTCCGAACCAATAACTTGAATAACAAAGCACATAATTACAGTATAAATACTGTCTACTGAAAAATATGAAGCAAGCAAGGATATCAAATTCATTACTCATAATGTAGCTTTTTGAAAGTTACTTAATCTGAAGATAATCAATAGCCCTTACATTAATGTTGTTGTGCAAATTCTCAGATTTATTTTCCATGTAAATGTTAATAAAAACCTGTTATTGCTGTCTATAATTTATTCGCTGACGGTTTTATTAGGTTATGTAAAGCCGTGCAATTGACGTGAAGGACACGCAGCACAAAAGAGAAATAAGTTAAATTACGGACCATGCAAATGAATTGTTATCAAGGTGTTTAATTTCATAAACCAAGGTTTTTCAGTATGTATTTCAATGGACTTTGAAAAATACTGTGATTGGATTTCAATGTATTTATACATAGAAGAAAAGAGAAGTTTTGTTTCATATGACGCACAAAGGGGGTTGTCTAACAATGACATAGAAATGTGAAGTTGTTAAAGTCTCCATTGATATAAGTGTTTACCAAAGACCTTAACAAACTTTTCCAATGGTTATTTTTTTTTTCTGTTCAGAGCTACCTGAGTCTATCAGAAAACAGCTTTTGTGATCGAATAGCGTCACATATTATCAGTTATTTATCATCAAAACCACTTGAAGACTCTAATCCAATTCTTTGGATTTCACTTTTTTTTTTGCAGTATTTTTTTTGGACACAATATAAAGGCACAGTCAAGTCCAAAAAAAATTTCATGATTTAAATGAATGTAATTTTAAACAACTTTCCAATTTACTTTTATCACCAATTTTGCTTTGTTTTCTTGGTATTCTTAGTTGAAATCTTAACCTAGGAGGTTCATATGCTAATTTCTTAGACCTTGAAGACAGCCTCTAATCTGAATGCATTAGTTCATGTGTTTCATATAGATAACATTGAGTTCATGCACATGAAGTTACCCTGGAGTGAGCACTGATTGGCTAAAATGCAAGTCTTTCAAAAGAACTGAAATAAGAGTGCAGTTTGCAGAGGCTTAGATACAAGGTAATCACAGAGGTAAAAAGTGTATTTATATAACAGTGTTGATTATACAAAACTAGAGAATGGGTAATAAAGGGATTATCTTTCTATTTAAACAACAACAATTCTGGTGTTGACTGTCCCTTTAACCACATTGGTGTCAGATTGCCTACAGAAGCCTTACTCACTGCAATTCTACATTGTTTACCAAATTTCAAATTCTCTGAAATAATAAATCCCAAGTCCCAATCCTCTTTTGCAACAATCAATAACGTTTTATTGAGTCTGTAATTAAAGGGTCACTGAAATCAAATATGAGGTTCCAGCTTCTATTGATCATGTGCAAAAGTGCACAGTATAAATGTATATGCATTTTGTGATTTGCTGAGGGCTGTCACATGATACAGGGGGAAAAGGAAAATTGGATTAACTTTCTAATGTGCCAGAAAATATTTCACTGCTCATTTAAAATTCAAAATAAGTGCTATTGTATTGGGTTATTTTTTTACTGTGTATTTGTCAATTATTCAAGTCTACTGTATTTAGTGGTTATTTACTCTTTGCACTTTTCTTTCCTGGATGCATAATTTTGCACTTTGCAGTGTTACATTTTAAATTTCAGTGAAATGTCCAAACCTCCAATTTTTGTTATAGCAATTCTCATTTGGTCCACCCCATGGAACTTCAACTCTATTACAAATGGTTGTATTATCTTCAGACAGACATACTTTCCCCCTGTAACCCTTTCCTGAGATTGCTGATAAACAAGCCCCAGAACTGACCCCTAACGAACACCACTAGTAACTGCCCTCTCTTGCAAATGCTGTTCATTTTTAAGATTCTTAGCACTTCAAAATTATTTCTAGACACAGGTAATACAATTTAAGAATAAGGTTGTGGTGTGGGATAGTGTCACATTCTTTGCTGAAATCTAGACATACTACATCAACTGCACCACCCTGGCCTTTCACTTTAGTCACAAATTCAAAAAAATCTATTAGATTAGTCTTACACAATCTTCTTGAATAAAAGTCATGCGGATTTTAGCTCTCTAAGGGCTCCATGTACTAAGCCGTCAATTCATCCGTCATTGTAGACGCGGCTAAACTCGCCATTACTCGCCGCGGGCGAAATGGTGTCCGCTGTTGCTATGTACTAATAATCCCACAATAAATAGACACGTCTAGCCCGCCGCAAGCAGTGGCGGAATATTGATAAATTTGACGCCTCGCTCGCCGCGACTAAGCTGATGTACTTAACTTTCAGTTGAATTGTCTGGCCAATTGTTAACACGTGACATGCAAGGTGTCACGAACGTCATAGTAGTCACGGGAATAGAATTTTGTTCCTATAAAAGTACAACTTTTGTAAACAACTTTATTATTGTTCCAAAATTTTTGGAGAGTGATTACAGAGCATTATTTTTTGTGATCTTTATTTACAAATTCGATATTGCTTCATCTGGATCTGAAACCGCTTCAAAATTCAAGAATCCTCACTTTTCTCATCAGCAAAACGTCGTTTTGATTGACATGATTATTGACTCTTATGATTATTTGCCCGGATTTGCATCACACGGAGAATAAACAAATACAGAATTCTCTCCATAGCTGCTGAAATGAACAATGTAAGTACAATGCTGATATTACTGCCTTTTATATATGTCTAGACTGGCGTCTAGAGTGACTTTCCTATTGTTTTGTACCTTGCCCGCCACCTAAAAGGTGGCAAGGCAAAAATAACGAGGTGGGGGCGGAGATTGACGCAAGCGGACAAATAGATTTTTTAGTACATTTGTTTTTGGCGAGTTGGTGGTCAAATGTGTCTAATTACAGTGAAAAATGGAGAGGTAGCAAGGTTTGGCGGATAAGTACGCTCGCAATTTTAAAGATGCGAGTTTTAACATAGTTGACAGCTTTGTACATATCAGTTTGCGAGTTTTGACGCGAGATTTGTTGCGGGTAGCTCGCTGACTGCTTAGTACATGGAGCCCTAAATTATTGTCTTTATGTAAGTTATCATTATTTCTTATAAGAAAGTTTTCACTAAATAATTAGTTTAGTCACAATTAAACTTACATAGATTGGATAGAACATGCGATTTTTCTCTTGGTATCCTTTTGTTAAAGAGTAACCCTATGTGAGCTCAGGAGCGTGCTCATGTCTAACCATCTGGGAGCAGTATTTACCACATTTTTTATAGTAAAGTTATACATAGTTGCAAACACTGGTGCCGTAGACTGCACACTTCTAAACTACTTTCAGCCTACCTATGTTTAATCTTCATCAAAGGATACCAGGAAAATAAAGCACATTTAAAAATAGAACTAGCTTATAAAGTTGTTATAAATTGCATGTTCTACTACCTGAATCATGAAACTTTAATTTTGACTTTACTATCTCTCTAATTTCCTTACTACTGAAGTTAAACTGACTAGCCTGTAGTTACCAGAGTCTGTCTATTTTCGTTTCCAGATTGGTTTACCCATTCGTTTATAGATATCTTGGAATAATTGCTGATCTATATTTGGAGTAGAATGACAAATACAAGATGTTTTCACAGAGATGGGTAAAATGCGTTTTTTTCCATTTCTTTTAGAGTTTGCTGCAGGAAAACATTGAATTCAATATAGTTGTTTTAGGTTTTAATTCCCATGGCATTCTAATCTATTAATCCATAATTGAATTAGTTAAAAGGGATATGAAACCCAAATTTGCTTCATTCATCTTGGTATCCTTTGTTGAATCAGCAGCAATGAACTGCTAGGAGCCAGGTGAACACATTGGGTGCGCCTCTGACATGTACCTGCAACAACCAGTCAGCAGCTAGCTCCCAGTAGTGCTCTGTTGCTCCCGAACCTACCTAGGTATACTTTTCAACAAAGGATACCAAAGAACAAATGATATATCATGAACATTTCATTTTTACTTTAATTTCCCTTTAAGCCACTCAAATATGAGAATGATGTAACAAGTGCATTTGGCTTCTTCACATCTACGTAAAATTAACATACACCTAGGGGTAGATTTATCATGGTGCGGACAGACATGATCCGCTATAGCGAATCATGTCCGCTGCACATCGATAAATGCCGATTCACAGCCAATTGGGCACTAGCAGGGGTGTCAATCAACCCAATCGTATTCGATCTGGCTGATTGCTGTCTGCCACCTCAGAGGTGGCGGACGAGTTAAGGAGCAGCGGTCTTAGGACCGCTGCTTCTTAGCTTCCCCATCAGGCGGAACTGAAGCGGAGTGGGTTGGAAGCAGCATCCGCTGCTTCATAAATCGACCCCCTAGAATTTTATGCATATCCAATACAAATGTAACAGTGGGGCAGCTATCTGATCCAGTGTTTAGCATTCTCTAATATGTTTGAATGCTGTGTTTTCCCAATCAAAGGGACAAGTTACTTGAGACCAATTCTCCTTTATCCCTGAAACAGCTGCAAAAAAAATATGAACTAAAAAATAAAATAGGTTGAAATGGCATGAAATAAAAAAAATCCCTGAAAAGTAAAAATGTACGTGAATAATTTCTTATGGTTCTGTTAATGGACTGGAATAAAACCACGGAATCGATTACACTGGAAAAGCAATTCATTTTCAATGACCAGCAGTCAGATAAATGAGCGTTGTGCGTGGAACTATACATATATTGGCACGTTGTGTTTGTGATCTGTGCACAGTAAGTTTGCATTCAGTACATAGTTTCAGTGATATTCCAGGCAAAGATATATTTTAAAAATGTTACCCCCTCTTGGCATATTTTTCATTTCTATGATCTGTGTCAAAATTCATGTGCTGTGAGTGTCTTGAAGTCCCCTGCATAGAAAGTGACGCATTCGAGCTAAAGCGCCTGCTTACATATGGCACAGTTGCAAAGCATTCTTGTAACATTTAAGCACACTTTGATAGCTTTTTGCATTGTCTCCTCAGAGGCTATTGATCTTGGAAATGAGACTTGCTTACAGTGATGGCATCCTGACAGGTCTGCAGTTGCCTGTAGCGTGCTATTTCTGAGGCTATTTGTCAGGCTCCAACATGGCTGATGGATGCCAATATGCATCACTGCCTTTCTACAAAAAAAAGACAAAGCTGGTCTATAGTCTGCACACATCCAGTATGTCAGCTCTCCCTTGTTTCTCATGTTTTCTATTCTTGCAAACCAACATTTATTAGTCCATATAATCAATCTTAGTTTACTTTACTGATTATATAAGACCATTGTTGTTTCATAGTATTTTTTATTTACCGCTATGTGTTTGCTCTGTTTTTATGACATCAACACTTTAATCATGTGCTGTCTTGACTACAAACCTTATTGAGATGTAGCAGAATTCAAGATTCCTGCTTTAATCATGCTAAGTATAGAAATTATGCAACCACAGAAAGCCTGGGGACATGAATTAATAGGTATGTATAGAGGGTATCCTAAACATACAATTCTAAAAACATATTGTCTAATACTTAATCAAACAGTGCATTTGTTTATTAATTTAATAATAATCCATATTTAAACTTTTTTTTTTTTTTAAAGTAGTTTGTGATAAAGCTGGAAGAAGGAAATTACCCAGTTTGTAAGCATTGAAGATAAAAAAAGCTATCTATCTATCTATCTATCTATATAATGTATCTATCTATCTATCTATCTATATATATATATATATATATATATATATATATATATATATATATATATATATATATATATATATATAGCCAGATACATTGATATAATTAACCCCTTTATGACCAGGCCACTTTTCCATTTGTTGATCGTTTGGGACCAGGGCTATATACATTTCTGCAGTGTTTGTGTTTAGCTGTAATTTTCCTCTTACTCATTTACTGTACCCACACATATTATATACAGTTTTTCTTACCATTAAATTGACTTTCTAAAGATACCATTATTTTCATAATATATTATAATTTACTATAAAAAAATTATAAAATATGATGAAGAAATTGAAAAAAACACACTTTTTCTAACTTTGACCCCCAAAATCTGTTACACATCTACAATCACCAAAAACACCTATGCCAAATAGTTTCTAAATTTTGTCCTGAGTTTAGAAATACCCAATGTTTACATGTTCTTTGCTTTTTTTGCAAGTTATAGGGCAATAAATAAAAGTAGCACTTTGGAATTTCCAAACCATTTTTTTCAAAAATAGCAGTAGTTACATTTGAACACTGATATCTGTTAGGAATCCCTGAATAACCCTTTACATGTATATATATATATATATATATATATATATATATATATATATATATATATATATATATATATATATATTGAGCCAAGGGAAAGTAAAATATAAAGGGCGCTCAGTGTGAAGAACTATACAAGGGAATATACTCTGGGTTGGTATAAACCCAGCAGAGGATTGGGTTAAGTATTAAAATAAAAATAGAAATCGTGGGTACAATGTATCAAGTTGTATCAAAAAATGTTCCCACTGGTGGTATTACCAAGAAATGAATAGTTAGATGGGTCTTGATATGATCCCTATTATTACGAGGAAGCACACAGTTGTGTTGCCTAGTAGTATATAGAATATAAAGGAGAATGACTCTTTTAAAATCGTGTAGAAGTCAATGATAAAAAATTACAATATACAGTATTGAACTAAAATTCATATATAGAGCACACAATAAACAGTCAAAATATTATAGTGTGAAAAAACCCCAGGTGATATAAGTACAAATACAATTAGCAAAGTACAAATATTAGACAAGCAGTTTATGGTGAAATAACAATCCTGAAGCGATACTAAGTGGAAAGAGTGAAAATCCCAATGCTGTGTGGCACACTGTCCCCTCAGGGGATTCTACTTACTCTCCTTAACCTCAATCCATATGAGGTAAGTGTCGCGCAGGGTAAGTAGAATGACCTTCCTCGTAGTATCAGGTGTCCACCGGCTTGTAGATGTCTCCCAGCACCTCCGCTCACATACGTAAATGAGAAGAGAGAGAACAATAATAGTGCAACCCTGTTGAATTAACAGTACTGTGCACAATATAACTTAAGAATATTACTCCCACAGAACAACCTCAGTGTATATGAGGTATTTTATTAGCATCAATGAATTAAAACCTGAATACAGTACATCCGCTATTGCATTACAGCTCCTGCGGTATCCGCGTTCATAGCAATCACTATTACAATCTTATTTAAAGTGAGTTGTATCCATAAAATCTGCAGTCCAAACTACCATAATCTGGCATTGGCTGTGTAGTAAACAAGAAGTCCTAACGCGTTTCGAAGGTCTGGGACATATACGACCTTCTTCTTCAGAGGAATACCGCAGGAGCTGTAATGCAATAGCGGATGTACTGTATTCAGGTTTTAATTCATTGATGCTAATAAAATACCTCATATACACTGAGGTTGTTCTGTGTGAGTAATATTCTTAAGTTATATTGTGCACAGTACTGTTAATTCAACAGGGTTGCACTATTATTGTTCTCTCTCTTCTCATTTACGTATGTGAGCGGAGGTGCTGGGAGACATCTACAAGCCGGTGGACACCTGATACTACGAGGAAGGTCATTCTACTTACCCTGCGCGACACTTACCTCATATGGATTGAGGTTAAGGAGAGTAAGTAGAATCCCCTGAGGGGACAGTGTGCCACACAGCATTGGGATTTTCACTCTTTCCACTTAGTATCGCTTCAGGATTGTTATTTCACCATAAACTGCTTGTCTAATATTTGTGCTTTGCTAATTGCATTTGTACTTATATCACCTGGGGTTTTTTCACACTATAATATTTTGACTGTTTATTGTGTGCTCTATATATGAATTTTAGTTCAATACTGTATATTGTAATTTTTTATCATTGACTTCTACACGATTTTAAAAGAGTCATTCTCCTTTATATTCTATATACTACTAGGCAACACAACTGTGTGCTTCCAAGTAATAATAGGGATCATATCAAGACCCATCTAACTATTCATTTCTTGGTAATACCACCAGTGGGAACATTTTTTGATACAACTTGATACATTGTACCCACGATTTCTATTTTTATTTTAATACTTAACCCAATCCTCTGCTGGGTTTATACCAACCCAGAGTATATTCCCTTGTATAGTTCTTCACACTGAGCACCCTTTATATTTTACTTTCCCTTGGCTCAATATTTTTTCTTTATTAGGATTGTGGGGTTTGGGGATCCCACTGTCCTAATAGGTAATTTGGGGCAGCATAGTGTCATACTAGTTTTTTTCCCTAAATAGGGATATTTGAGACTCACACCTGTTTTGCACCGTTATCACAAACCCGTTCTTTGTAATATATATATATATATATATATATATATATATATATATTTTTTTTTTTTTTTAGTAGACATCCCAAAGTATTAATCTAGGCCCATTTTGGTATATTTCATGCCACCCTTTCACTGCCAAATGCGATCAAATAAAAAAAAAAACAAACTTTTTTTTTACTAACTTTTTCACAAACTTTAGGTTTCTCACTGAAATTATTTACAAACAACTTATGCAATTATGGCACACATAGTTGTAAATGCATCTCTGGGATCCCCTTTGTTCAGAAATAGCAGACATTTATGGCATTACTTTTTGGTAATTAGAAGGCCGCTATATGCTGCTGCGCACCACACTTGTATTATGCCCAGCAGTGAAGGGGTTAATTAGGTAGCTTGTAGGGAGCTTGTAGGGTTAATTTTAGCTTTAGTGTAGTAGACAACCCGAAGTATTGATCTAGGCCCATTTTGATATATTTCATGCCACCATTTCACCGCCAAATGCGATCAAATAAAAAAAATTGTTAACTTTTTCACTAACTTTAGGTTCATCACTGAAATTATTTACAAACAGCTTGTGCAATTATGGCACAAATGGTTTTAAATGCTTTTCTGGGATACCCTTTGTTCAGAAATAGCAGACATATATGCCTTTGGCATTGCTTTTTGGTAATTAGAAGTTCGCTAAATGCCGCTGCGCACCACACTTGTATTATGCCCAGCAGTAACGGTGTTAATTAGGTAGCTTGTAGGGATCTTAAAGGGTTCATTTTAGCTTTAGTGTAGAGATCAGCCTCCCATCTGACACATCCCACTCCTTGATCCCTCCCTGAACCCCCTCAAACAGCTTTCCCCCCCCCCCCCCCCACCTCACTATTGTCACCGCCATCTTTAGTACTGGCAGAAAGTCTGCCAGTATTATTATTATTCTTTATTTATAAAGTGCCAATAGATTCCGCAGCACTGTCCATGGGTAACAAATATAAAAGGGCAGTACAATATGAGACACCAGACAAAATTTAACAAACAAATACAGGGGACATTGGGAGCCTTGTTCCTGTGGGAACTTACAATCTAAATGGGTAGGAGGGTGAGAAACAGGAGATGGGGACGGCAAAGGTGGGAATGATGTTAGTGTGGAGTTAGATGAGGGCAACTATTAGGCAAGTGGAATTCATTACTGATTTGGTGATAGGCTTCCCTGAACAAGAAGGTCTTTAGGGAGCATTTAAAGGAGGAGAGGTTGGGGGAAAGTCTGACAACTCGAGGAAGTGCGTTCCAGAGGGTTGGTGCCGCACGAGAGAAGTCCTGTAGTCTAGCATGGGAGGAGGTGATGGTAGAAGAGGTAAGGAGTAGATAGTTGTTGGATCTTAGAGGACCGGCTGGAGTATATTTATTGATGAGTGAGGACAGGTAGGGGGGGCTGCATTGGTAAGGGCTTTGTAGGTCATAGTGAGAATTTTGAATTAAATTCTGCTGTGAATGGGGAGCCAGTGAAGGGACTCACAGAAGCATCCAGAGAAGTGGATTAGCCTAGCAGAGGCATTTAGGATGGATTGAAGGGGCGAGAGAGGCGGGAGGGAGGAAGGCCAGTTAGTAGGTTGTTAAAGTAGTCAAGCCGGGATATTACTAAAGAATAAATTAGCTGTTTAGTAGTTTCAGCACTCAGAAAAGGACAAATTTTGGAGATATTTCGTAGGTGGTTGCGACAGGATAAAGAGAGCGATTGGATGTGGGGTATGAAGGACAGATTGAAGTCAAGTGTAACTCCTAGGCAGCGGACTTGGGGTGATGGGGAGATAGTGGTGTCACCAACAGTGATAGTAAAGTTAGAAACTGGAGTAGAACTAGATGGGGGATTAGAAGAAGTTCAGTCTTGGACATGTTGATTTTTAGGTGGTGAGAGGCCATCCAGGAAGAAATGCCAGATAAGCAGTCACTGATGTGGGAAAGGACAGAAGGTGAGAGTGCAGGGGTGGATAGGTAGATCTGAGTATCATCAGCATAGATGTGATAGTATAAAAATAAAAAGGTTTTGTTTGCTTTTTTAAAACTTTTTTTTTAAATTATATATTTTCTGCAGTGTAGGATCACCTCTTACCACCCAACCTCCCTGAGGCCCCCCAAACAGCTCTCTAACCCTCCCCCCTCTCACTATTTGCTGCCATTTTGGGTACTGGCAGCTGTCTGCCAGTACCCACTTTTCAATAAAATGTGCCTATATTTTTTTAGATATATTTATATTTTTCTGTAGTGTAGCTGCCCCCTTCAATATACTACACCTTCCCCCTCCCAGATCCCTTTCCTAACATTATTTCCCACCACCCTCTCCCTCCACTTCTTATGTGCACACAGGTGTAGATTGCGGGCACGCATGCACATGCCCCCCTGCGCGTGCTCCTGCGCGTACTGGCAGGTGATTTCACACTGCTGGCTGGAAGTTCACCAACGATGCCCCGCCCACCTGCCTCCCTGCAATGGTTCCCACCCACCAATGATCGACACCATCGCTGGTCGATGCAGAGAGGGCCACATAGTGGCTCTCTCTGCATTGGTGTGCAAAAAAAGGTATTGCAGTGATGCCTCAATATCGAGGCATTACAACTATACCTTGAAAGCGTCTGGAAGCGATCAGGATCGCTTCCACCAATTGAAACCCCAGAGGACGTGTCAGGCACATCCTTGGTCCTTTACGGGTATTTTTTTTGTAGGACGTGCCTGACACGTCCTCGTTGGTTTCTTTAATGATTCAGATAGAACATGCAATTTTTAAACAACTTTCAAATTGACTTCAATTATCTAATGTGCCTCATTCTCTTGATATTCTTTATTGAAAAGAATACTTAGGTAGACTCAGGAGCAGCAATGCACTACAGAAAGCAAGCTGCGTATTGGTGGTTGTACTTATATTGCTCTTGCCATTGGCTCACCTGATGTGTTCAGCTAACCAGTAGTGCATTACTGCTTCTTCAACAGAGGATAGCAAGAGAATGAAGCAAATTTGATAATAGAAAGTAAATTTGAAAGTTATTTAAAATGTTATGCTCTTTCTGAGTCATAACTTTTTTGGGGTTTTATGTCCCTTTAAAAGTTGTAATATATGTAAGGCCTGCATATTTTGCTCCATCAGTACTCTATACTTAGCATTATTTTGTGTTTCTTCGCTCCATACATTATTTCCATGTACAGCAGTGCCAAGTTATAGAGAATTATAATCATAAGTAATGGCTTCTTTAGAACATTTTCTAATTTTACTTTTTAGTTCGCCAGAAAGCTCATTTTCCATATACTGTATTATTCCTTTATAATCCAATTACTTCTCATTTAATTACATTACTTTTTCTTTGCAAGGAAAAAAAAAATAGAATGTCTTATTAGACACTGATCAATGGTCTTTGCTTTATTTCCTGAAGATGGGTGACAAACCTCTTTCATCTTAGCTTACAATACCTTTTTTTCATTTTGGCAACACCCATATTGATAATAGATCTATAGTAAAATCTGAAATAAAAGCATCTCGTTGCATTTTGAGACAAAATTAATGATGTGCAGACAGCTTATGAAAAATATTTCTATGTGCCATGTTTAAGTACAATAGGATAATAATGGTTATCTACATTTTTATTCTTTATTGAATTTCCCAGGCCTGTGGTTACATAATTTATATATTTAATGTTTCTGAGTCATGAAATTAGTTTGTTTTGAAGTTATGGATTTATATGGATAATACAAAATATTACCTATGTGAAGTTGGCACCCCATGTTTGTAAAAACTGAATTAAAATATACCATTCGTTTGTGCTGCATTTGTGCTGATTTGTGCCGCAAAAAACAACGTTTGTGCCGGTTTGGTTTAGGAGATATTGCACATTATTTTTTTATGAAACCCCGCCCACTTTGCACCCCATGTTATGCAATTTTAAAAACAAATATACCATTTGTTTGTGCTGCGTTTGTGCTGGTTTGTGCCACAAAAATGAACATTTGTGTCAGTTTGGTTTTGGAGATATAGCGCATTATATTTGCTGAAACTCCGCCCACTTTGCACCCCATGTTATGCAATTTTAAAAACAAATATATCATTTGTTTGTGCTGCGTTTGTACTGATTTGTGCCGCAAAAAACAATTTTTGTGCCGTTTGGTTTCGGAGATATAGCGCATTATATTTGCTGAAACTCCGCCCACTTTGCACCCCATGTTATGCAATTTTAAAAACAAATATACCATTTGTTTGTGCTGCATTTGTGCTGGTTTGTGCCACAAAAACGAATGTTTGTGCCGGTTTGGTTTCGGAGATATAGCGCATTATATTTGTGAAAACTCCGCCCACTTTGCACCCCATGTTATGCAATTTTAAAAACAAATATACCATTTGTTTGTGCTGCGTTTGTGCTGATTTGTGCAGCAAAAATGAATGTTTGTGCCGGTTTGGTGTTGGAGATATAGCACATTATATTTGCTGAAACTCCGTCCACTTTGTACCCCATGTTATGCAATTTTAAAAACAAATATACCATTTGTTTGTGCTGCGTTTGTGCTGATTTGTGCCGCAAAAATGAATGTTTGTACCGGTTTGGTTTCGGAGATATAGCGCATTATATTTGCTGAAACTCCGCCCACTTTGCATCCCATGTTATGCAATTTTAAAAATAAATATACCATTTGTTTGTGCTGTGTTTGTGCTGATTTGTGCAACAAAAACGAATATAGAACACCAGTGATTAAAGGGACATTATACACTCATTTTTTCTTTGCATAAATGTTTTGTAGATGATCTATTTATATAGCCCATAAAGTTGTTGTTTTTTAAAAAAAAAAAAACTGATAGTTTTTGCTTATTCTTAAATAACATTGCTCTGATTTTGAGATTCCTAACCAAGCCCCTAAGTTTTAGGAGAATACCGAAGTATACCTACTCCACCTTGCTTCTGTTTGTGTAAAGGGTCTTTTCATATGCAAAGGAAGGGGGGGGGGGGAGTGTCGGATATTTCCCACTTGCAATGGGTGCTCCAGTAACCTTTTAAACAGAGCTAAACTGGAAGTAAGTTTTTAAATGGTTTTATACCGGATTTTTATACCAGTATCTATGCATATTATTCTTTATAATAGTGTCTATTACATGCAGTTATATGAAAATTGGTGTATACTGTCCCTTTAACACTGCACCAGAAAGTAAAATGTAAGAGGGTTAATATTGTGGCATTTACAGGGCCAGATTTGTAATGAGGCAGAGTAGGCATGTGCCCACAGGCGCCCTCCATAGAGGGGAGCCGTGCCTAATTGCTGGTGTTCTGTCAATTAATTCGACAAAACAGCGGCAACAACAAGGAGGGTGTGCTCTATAAAGAACACTATTCAGAGCGCACCTCCTTCTTTTCCATGACCAGCGGCTTCCGTGGGGGCAGAGAGGGACCTCAGTGTAGGCTGCCTATTAAAAAGTCTGTCCAGCACAGGCAGGCGTTTCACTGGCACCACGGAAGCCGTCGGTAACAGAAAACAAGGGGGATGTGCTCTGTTTAGTGCACTCTGTGCCTATGGGCACCCGAAATGTAAATCCGGCCCTGGGCATTAAAGGATTAACATGGTAACATACCGGTTTATACGGCATACATGGGGTTATTGAAGAGTAATGGATTGGAAGAAGCCCAAACCATAGCTTAAAGGGACACTGAACCCAATTTTTTTCTTTCGTGATTCAGATAGCGCATGCAATTTTAAGCAACTTTCTAATTTACTCCTATTATCAATTTTTATTTATTCTCTTGCTATTTTTATTTGAAAAAGAAGGCATCTAAGATATTTTTGGGTTTAGAACTCTGGATAGCACTTTTTTATTGGTGGATGAATTTATCCACCAATCAGCAAGGACAACCCAGGTTGTTTACCAAAAATGGGCCGGCATCTAAACTTACATTCTTGCATTTCAAATAAAGATTCCAAGAGAATGAAGAAAATTTGATACACACAGAGAGAAATGCACTCACAGGAACGAACAACCAGCTCAATACCATTGTTAGCCTGTTCTATGGCGATTTACCCCCTGGGTGCAACTTCTTTTAGCCCAGCAATGCTTTTCACAGAGTAGAACTTTTCTGTAGTATATCAGTCTGATCCCGCCTATTACAGTCAGTCCAGCGCCGAAATACCAGGCAATTCCTCTCTGAACAAGGAACAAAGCAACCCCAGACGATCATTTCGGCCTTCATTGGGCCTCGTCAGTGAGGTGTAGCAGTATTCCTCTAAGCACACTGAGCAAGGAGTCCACGTCTGGTTTCCCCTTTTTCCCATAGGGAGACTAAATACACACAGAGAGAAATGCACTCACAGGAACGAAGAAAATTTGATAATAGGAGTAAAGTTGCTTACAATTTCATGCTCTATCTGAATCACAAATGAAAAATTTGGGTTCAGTGTCCCTTTAAAGGGATATGAAACCCACATTTTTTCTTTCATGATTTAGAAAGAGCATGCAATTGTACACAACTTTCCAATTTACTTCTATCATCTAATTTGCTTAATTTTCTTGATATTCTTTGCTGAAAGCATATCTAGATATGCTCAGTAGCTGCTGATTGGTAGATGCACAGATGCCTCGTGTGATTGGCTCACCCATGTGCATTGCTATTTCTTCAAAAAAAGGATATCTAAAGAAAGAAGCAAATTAGATAGAAGTAAACTGGAATGTTATTTAAAATTGTATTCTCTTCTTAAATCATGAAAAAAATGTTTGGGTTTAGTGTCCCTTTAAGTAATTTAACTGCAAAGTGAATAAGTAGAAACCCACTACTTAATTGAAAAAGGAAATTTTCAATTAAATTGCAGTAAAGCCCTCTTCAACCCCATTAGGCCTAATAAACCTCCTTTAGCCAATTTAACCTCTTTGTTGCCATATTAATCGCCTGTAATGTCATGTTAACCACAGACAGCCCAATATTAACTTGCTTAGATTTAACAAGCGCTTAAAAGCACTCAAGCAAGTTTTCTTATATAAGTCAATTCTTTTTTAGTCGCTTTTTAAAAAAAAAATTGTCTCACTAGTTTTCTATGCAGCGTAACTAGACTGTTGCGCTGAGCAGCTACACTGCTGTGCTGCATAGAAAACTGAAACAGGTTTTTTTTCCAGTTGCCAGGGATGTAATCTCACCCATATGTTCTTAAATATTTTTTTTCTGGTGTGGAACTAAGTCACGTCTGTTCTTTTGTATACCCCAAAGTTTTATAATTCTATTTGTACTTACAAACATTGTAGTTTTGATAATACTTTTGAATCAAACAGTATATGTACACATAATGCACAATATCTCCGAAATCAAACGTTCATTTTTGCGGCACAAATCAGCACAAACGCAGCACAAACGAATGGTATATTTGTTTTTAAAATTGCATAACATGGGGTGCAAAGTGGGCGGAGTTTCAGCAAATATAATGCGCTATATCTCCGAAACCAAACTGGCACAAACATCCGTTTTGGCGGCACAACTCAGCACAAACGCAGCACAAACAAATGGTATATTTGTTTTTAAAATTGCATAACATGGGGTGCAAAGTGGGCGGGGTTTCATTAAAATATAATGCACAATATCTCCTAAACCAAACCGGCACAAACATTCGTTTTTGCGGCACAAACCAGCACAAACGCAGCACAAACAAATGGTATATTTGTTTTTAAAATCGAATAACATGGGGTGCAAAGTGGGCGGGGTTCATAAAAAATAATGCGCCATATCTCCAAAACCAAAACAGCACAAACGTTAGTTTTTGCGGCGCAAATCAGCACAAACGCAGCACAAACCAATGGTATATTTGTTTTTAAAATTGAATAACATGGTGTGCAAAGTGGGCGGAGTTTCAGCAAATATAATGCGCTATATCTACGAAACCAAACCGGCACAAATGTTCGTTTTTGCGGCACAAACCAGCACAAACGCAGCACAAACAAATGGTATATTTGTTTTTAAAATTGCATAACATGGGGTGCAAAGTGGGCGGAGTTTCAGCAAATATAATGCGCTATATCTCCGAAACCAAACCGGTACAAACGTTTGTTTTTGCAGCACAAACCAGCACAAACACAGCACAAACAAATGGTATATTTGTTTTTAAAATTGCATAACATGGGGTGCAAAGTGGGCGGGGTTTAATTAAAAAATAATGCACAATATCTCCTAAACCAAACCGGCACAAACGTTAGTTTTTGCAGCACAAATCAGCACAAACGCAGCGCAAACCAATGGTATATTTGTTTTTAAAATTGAATAACATGGGGTGCAAAGTGGGCGGAGTTTCATCAAATATAATGTGCTATATCTCCGAAACCAAACCGGCACAAACGTTCGTTTTTGCGGCACAAACCAGCACAAACGCAGCACAAACAAATGGTGTATTTGTTTTTAAAATCGAATAACATGGGGTGCAAAGTGGGCGGGGTTCATAAAAAATAATGCGCTATATCTCCGAAACCAAAACAGCACAAACGTTAGTTTTTGCGGCACAAATCAGCACAAATGCAGCACAAACCAATGGTATATTTGTTTTTAAAATTGCATAACATGGGGTGCAAAGTGGGCGGAGTTTCAGCAAATATAATGCGCTATATCTCCGAAACCAAACCGGCACAAACGTTCGTTTTTGCGGCACAAACCAGCACAAACGCAGCACAAACAAATGGTATATTTGTTTTTAAAATTGCATAACATGGGGTGCAAAGTGGGCAGAGTTTCAGCAAATATAATGCGCTATATCTCCGAAACCAAACCGGCACAAATGTTCATTTTTGCGGCACAAACCAGCACAAAAGCAGCACAAACAAAGGGTATATTTGTTTTTAAAATTGCATAACATGGGGTGCAAAGTGGGCGGAGTTTCAGCAAATATAATGTGCTATATCTCGGAAACCAAACCGGCACAAACGTTCGTTTTTGCGGCACAAACCAGCACAAACGCAGCACAAACAAATGTGTTTTTAAAATTGCATAACATGGGGTGCAAAGTGGGCGGAGTTTCAGCAAATATAATCTGCTATATCTCCGAAACCAAACCGGCACAAACGTTCGTTTTTGCATCACAAACCAGCACAAACACAGCACAAACAAATGGTATATTTGTTTTTAAAATTGCATAACATGGGGTGCAAAGTGGGCGGGGTTTCATAAAAAAATAATGTGCAATATCTCCTAAACCAAACCGGCACAAACGTTGGTTTTTGCGGCACAAATCAGCACAAACGTAGCACAAACGAATGGTATATTTTAATTCAGTTTTTACAAACATGGGGTGCCAACTTCACATAGGTCAAAATATTGGCTCTTATATAAAAGTAATGGTAAACTCTCCCCTTTTTAAAATCAGACCCGGAATGTTAGTGATATTTTAGATGGAGTTGTATTCATCAGTTGTAATGAAGATGCGCTATAACTTACTTTTTAAAATAGATATGAAATTCAAATATCCTGCTCTCCTTCGTCCACTTCAAAAGTAATTTTCTGTGAGCTAATGGTTTATTTGTGGTCCAATCAGCACTCTCTCCATATGGCACTTTTGTCCTAGCTATAGCACCGATTGGAGAACAATTCAAACCTTTAGGTCGCAGAAAAATTGACTTTTGAAGTTGGGCGGCAAAGTGCAGGGTATTTGAATTTTATATCAATATTAAAAAGTAAATTATAGCTTCTTCATTACAACCAATGAATGAAATTTCATTTAAAATATCACTAACATTCCGGATCTAATTTTCAAAAGGGGAGAGTTTACCATCACTTTAATTCATTCATTCATTCACCATCTTTACTGCATTAGTTTTGTTCACTTCTGCTAAGCTGCAGGTTTTACGTACTGTAATTTAAACTTTACTTTTAATGAAAGTCATATTCAAAGTTGTAATTCTTAAAGGGACACTGAACCCAATTTTTTTCTATCATGATTCAGATAGAGCATGTAATTTTAAGCAACTTTCTAATTTACTCCTAATATCAAGTTCTTTTCATTCTCTTGGTATCTTTATGTGAAATGCAAGAATGTAAGTTTAGATACCGGCCCATTTTTGGTGAACACACTGTGTTGTTGTTGCTGATTGGTGGGTAAATTCACCTACCAATAAACAAGTGCTTTCCATGGTTCTGAATAGCGTAGATGCCTTCTTTTTTCAAATAAAGAAAGCAAGAGAACGAAGAAAAATTGATAATAGGAGTAAATTAGAAAGTTGTTTAAAATTGCATGCTCTATCTGGACCACAAAAGAAAAAAATTGGGTTCAGTGTCCCTTTAAGCTTTATTCTTAAAATAATATTTTGTGAAAATGAAGAATTAAAAGAGATTTAAGGTGGGATGTGTTTTTGCGGATGAATAATGAATATAGCTCTTTATTATTATATATATAAAATTAGAAAACTAATTCCAAAAAATGCTTATTGTTGAAATAATTAGGTTCACTGAGGCCCCAATGTCCAAAGATTGCAGTGTCAGTTGAGAAATGTCTCACAAAGCTCTTGCCAGGTGAAATGTTCTAAAACAGTGGGCATTACCCTTGATGTACAGATGAGTGCTATATAGGGCTTGCTACCTTTGAACAATCCGAGCTTTGTGGATAGGGAATATTTTCCAAGCATATTTACACAACACATAATGGGCGTTTCATAAATAGAATAAAAAATTTGTGGAGTGGTGAGACATGTATGTATGAAAATACTCACTTAAGCTAGAGTGTATTGTTTCGAACATACCTTATTGCTATACAATTTATTCCCATGGAACGCCTATATATTTGATATGTATGCGATCACTATTAAATTAGGTATTTTAACTAAGTTTGTTATTAACGCTTTAATGACCACAATGTAGCCTATACATTGTCAGTCATTAAGGGTTTTCTTGGTTATGATAGTGCGGGTCTACAGTATTATACCCTCCCTCCTTCCCGCTGACCACCAGAAATAGCGCAGTCCCCGCACTATAAAAAATTGCAATCCCCATAGAAAGACCTTAAGTGGATAAAATAAACATGGTTTTTATTTTTAAGAATACGATTTTGTGTATAGGATATCAACATCTTGCAGAAGACAATGGCTGTAAGATTTCCGGGTTTACAATAGTATATTTATTTTAAATGTTGCACTATGTGAATCGCTTTTTTAAAAGAAGGGTTTTGTTTAACATTGTATATATTCAGCTACTACAATTGCTCACTGTACAGAACAGGTTTACTTTGAATATTGCGCTCGCACTGTGAGCAATTGAAGCAGCTGAATAAATGCAATGTTAAAAAAAAAGGTCTTCTTTAAAAAACATGATTTACATAGTGCAACATTTAGAAAATGCAGTAATGTAAACCGGAGAACTTGCGGCCACTGTCTTCTGTGGGATATTAATATCCTATATACTAAATATTGTTTTTATTAATGAACTTAAAGAGACATGAAACCTCAAAATTATGTCTTTCATGATTCAGACAGAGCATACAATTTTGCAATTTACTTCTATTATCAATGTTGCTTCATTCTCTTGGTATCCTTTATTGAAGGAACAACAATGCACTTCTGGGAGTTAGCTGAACACATTAGTAAACCAAAGACAAGAAGCATATATGTGTAGCCACAAATTAAGCAGCTAGCTCCCAGTTCTTGAGCCTACCTAGATATCCTTTTCAACAAAGAATACCAAGAGAAGAAAGTTTTTTTTTTTTTAATTATATGTGGTATCTGAATCAGGAAATACATTTTTTGGGTTTCATATCCCTTCAAAATACATAATGTACTGTTTTTACAATATAATACATATATAACACACTATATACATATGCATAGTATAACCACAACACCCCAGCTCAAATAGATTTATTATTATTCATTTAGAATTTTAATTGTATTTTGCTTTAAATACATTATTATTTCTAGCATTTATTCATGGTTAAATATCCCTTTAATAACTTGAATGGGTTAAAGTTATGATAAAGTAGGCAGCTGTAATGAGACAGAAAACAAATAAACAGAAACTGTAATTTTCTTATCTACCGCAAGAAAGATCCTTTGAAATGAGTGTCATGTCTCTGTTTGTAGATGCAAAGATTTATCTTTGCATATTATGTTTTTGAACCCGCTGTACAGTAACTCTGCAGAGTATTAGTACAAAGCCACAGAAAATCTGCACACAAGTCTATTGAAATCTCTGAGTTGCTTTATGTAGAAAACTGGTAACAATTCAATGGAGAAATTATTGTCTCAATTGCTGCTGCAATCCAGCCAATTTTTCATTACATATAAAATGATATTATAGTTTAGATTACCTTGAGTACAATAGAGCAATGGCAGCTAGAATTTAAAGTAGGAGACACAAGTTAGTCAAATTAACAGACCGGCACTGTTGATGATAGACAAAAGAAGAAATATTATATGTGTCCATTCACTTCTCTAGAATTTATTTATTTAAGTATCAAATACCGTATGACATAATCGCCTAGATTTAGAGTTTGGCGTTAGCCGTCAAAACCAGCGTTAGAGGCTCCTAATGCTGGTTTTGGGCTACCGCTGGTATTTAGAGTCAGTCAGGAAAGGGTCTAACGCTCACTTTGCAGCCGCAACTTTTCCATACCGCAGATCCCCCTACGCCATTTGCGTATCCTATCTTTTCAATGGGATCTTTCTAACGCCGGTATTTAGAGTAGTGGCTGAAGTGAGCATAGTAGTGTGCTCTAAACTACACTAACACCCATAAACTACCTATGTACCTCTAAACCGAGGCCCCCCCACATCGCCGCCACTCTATTAAATTTTTTAACCCCCAATCTGCCCAAACGCACACCGCTGCCACCTACATTTTCCCTATGTACCCCTAATCTGCTGTCCCTAACACAGCCGACCCCTATATTATATTTATTAACCCCTAATCTGCCGCCCCCAACGTCGCCTCCACCTACCTACAATTATTAACCCCTAATCTGCCGACCGGACCTCACCGCTACTCTAATAAATGTATTAACCCCTAAAGCTAAGTCTAACCCTAACACTAACACCCCCCTAAATTAAATATAATTTAAATCTAACGAAATAAATTAACTCTTATTAAATAAATTATTCCTATTTAAAGTTAAATACTTACCTGTAAAATAAATCCTAATATAGCTGCAATATAAATTATAATTATATTGTAGCTATTTTAGGATTTATATTTATTTTACAGGCAACTTTGTATTTATTTTAACCAGGTACAATAGCTATTAAATAATTAATAACTATTTAATAGTTACCTAGTTAAAATAATTACAAAATTACCTGTAAAATAAATCCTAACCTAAGTTACAATTAAACCTAACACTACACTATCAATAAATTAATTAAATAAAATACCTACAATTATCTACAATTAAACCTAACACTGCACTATCAATAAATTAATTAAATACAATACCTACAAATAAATACAATTAAATAAACTAACTAAAGTACAAAAAATAAAAAAGAACTAAGTTACAAAAAATAAAAAAATATTTACAAACATTAGAAAAATATTACAACAATTTTAAGCTAATTACACCTACTCTAAGCCCCTGATCAGCCAATAGAATGCAAGCTCAATCTGATTGGCTGATTGGATCAGCCAATCGGATTGAACTTGAATCTGATTGGCTGATAGAATCCTAATTTATTGATAGTGTAGTGTTAGGTTTAATTGTAACTTAGGTTAGGATTTATTTTACAGGTAATTTTGTAATTATTTTAACTAGGTAACTATTAAATAGTTATTAACTATTTAATAGCTATTGTACCTGGTTAAAATAAATACAAAGTTGCCTGTAAAATAAATATTAATCCTAAAATAGCTACAATATAATTATAATTAATATTGTAGCTATATTAGGATTTATTTTACAGGTAAGTATTTAGCTTTAAATAGGAATAATTTATTTAATAAGAGTTAATTTATTTCGTTAGGTTTAAATTATATTTAACTTAGGGGGGTGTTAGGGTTAGGGTTAGACTTAGCTTTAGGGGTTAATACATTTATTAGAGTAGCGGCGAGGTCCGGTCGGCAGATTAGGGGTTAATAATTGTAGGTAGGTGGAGGCGACGTTGAGGGCGGCATATTAGGGGTTAATAAATATAATATAGGGGTCGGCGGTGTTAGGGGCAGCAGATTAGGGGTACATAGGGATAATGTAGGTTGCGGCGGTGTACGGAGCAGCAGATTAGGGGTTAATAATAAATGCAGGGGTCAGCGATAGCGGGGGCGGCAGATTAGGGGTTAATAAGTGTAAGGTTAGAAGTGTTTAGACTCGGGGTACATGTTAGGGTGTTAGGTGCAGACTTAGGAAGTGTTTCCCCATAGGAAACAATGGGGCTGCGTTAAGAGCTGAACGCTGCTTTTTTGCAGGTGTTAGGTTTTTTACAGCTCAAACTGCCCCATTGGTTCCTATGGGTGAATCGTGCACGAGCACGTTTTTGAAGCTGGCCGCGTCCGTAAGCACCGCTGGTATTGAGAGTTGCAGTGGCGGTAAATATGCCTGTACGCTCCCTTTTTGGAACCTAACGCAGCCATTCTGTGAACTCTCAATACCAGCGGTATTTAAAAGGTGCAGCGAAAAAAAGCATGCGTTAGCTACGCGGGTCGTTACCGACAAAACTCTAAATCTAGCCGAATGTTAATAAACTAATCTGTTCCTTTTTTTTTAGCAACACAACATGCAGTAAAATGTCTGTTACAATCAGTGTTCCCTCTAATGCCACATTTTATGGGTGGCCCAGCAGTGAAACAGATAAAAGGACATAAAACAAGTTGGGCTATAAACAGAAAATAATATGTACTTTTATTTATTTACCTGTCAATTTATACTGCAGTGCCTTGCCATTAACCCTTTCTTTTTAGTTTCTGAATTGTAAAACTATCTTCCCCCACACATTTCCTTTTATGGCTGTATCTGTATCTATTGTCTTTTTGGTAGAATACAAAAGTGCATAGGGATTATCTGCTGGAGCATGCCTAGAAACTGTGAACTCAGTTGAAATACAATGCCTGTGTCTTAACACTGATAAGGGTGGGCGGAGTTGGCTGCTCCAGGCAGCTTAGCTATGTTATTAATTTTGCTTATTTTTGAAAATTATTTTAAAATACTTGCCAGCAATTTTTAAACAATTTTTAATGCAAGCTTTTTTTAATTAATGAGCCCATTTATGATATGCACACATCTCAAACTGTTTTATGTCCTTTAATTAGGGAACCACACCCTGCAGACTGCAAGGCATGGTTCCCTTATTTACTTCTGGGCCTTAGAGGGAAGACTGGTTACAATAAAATATTTCTTATGAATTTATTATCTGCAAAATTACAGAACCCCCCCAAGACATAACCCAAAATATCCCCCAAGACATAACCCAAAATATGAATAATTCCAGAAAGAGACTTGTTAATGAGATACATTTCTATGATTCTTAAACGCATTCAAACCTTGCGGTAAGAGTGGATATTCCAGTAACAGTTCAATTAAAACTAGTTATTTAAGTTGCAGCTAGCTTAGATGTAGTGTGTGTGTGTGTGTGTGTTTGGGGGGGGGCGGCGTTGGAAGTACATATACAAATTGAGAAATGTCTACAGTCAGATAAATCAATTATATTAGGAATTAAAATAGATTGGTAACATTTATATTATTACAACTTCTATTTTATTTGTTTGCAGATATTAAAAATATTATAGCATTTGAGAGAATTATGAGTTACACACACACATATATATATATATATATATATATATATATATATATATATATATATATATATATATATATATATATATAAGCAAAATTTGTAGCTGCAAACTCTAAACATATTCTGTACCAGTAAAACAAATTTATAGCTGCTATTTTGGAACCAATATAATTACCTAGGTAACTATAAAAATATATTAAAAAAACAGATAGTGCTACAAATAAGTATCCAATAATGTATTTATGTTTAAAACACATAAAATGAGTGCAAAAATTACTATTGTCCATAGGCTAGTAAAAATACAAAGCAAAAAGATTATTACTTTCACAACACAATCTAAAACAATAATACTTTCCCAGTCTCAAAGATTAAAGGGATAGTCTACTCCAGAATTGTATCTAAGCCTTTGCAGACTGCCCCTTATCTCAGTCCTTTTGACAGACTTGCATTTTAGCCAATCAGTTCTGCCTCATAAGTAACTCCACGGGAGTGAGAACAATGGTGTCTATATGGCACACAAGAACTTGCACTGTCTAGTTGTGATGTAAAATGCACAGAGATAAGAGGTGGCCTTCGATGACTTAGAAATTAGCATATAAGCTTACCTAAGTTTAGCTTTCAACAAAGAATACCTAGAGAACAAAGCAAATTTGATAATAAAAGTAAATTGGAAAGTAGTTTAAAATAGCATGCCCTATTTGAATCATGAAAGTTTAATTTTGACTACACTGTCCCTTTAAAGACAATCACTTCAAACTCCTGATTAATTACTGGCCAGAATAAACAGGAACACAGGGGCGCTTCTCTTCATCAGGCGACCTATAGCATTGCCTGCCTTTTATTTTTTTATTTAAACTAGTTAATTTACATTATCTATTGCTGTTCAGTTGATTTCATGTAGTAGCTCTTAATGGTTAAAATGTCATAAATGCGTTGTATACTTGTATTAATCTAAATTGTTTTGTGAAATCTATAGCTTTTGGGTCCCATTTAGGAAACATGGGCAAAAAAACAGAACAAGAACAATGTCTAAAATAGAAATTGGCAACTGCAAATCATGGGTGCTTAAAAAGACTTTACCAATCAATCAATCTATCTATCTATCTATCTATCTATCTATCTATCTATCTAGCTGTAGAATTTAATCCAACTGACCTTTTATGGTCTGTATCAGTGACAGCCAACTCCCTAGCAGATACATATTTTTGAACCCTTCAGGAAAGCATATCAATGTATGGCTACACACAAATAATAATGTATTTCCTTAAAATGTGCAGTGGCACTGGGCCTGATTTAGGTAAGGTTGCAGGGTATCCGGTATCTGCTGTTCTTCCCTCCAGATGGTTGTTTTGAATTGTGGCCACCTTGTTTGTCCACCACCAGAATTCCCCAAAACACACATTTTTAGCTGCGCTTAATCTTGGGGCAACAAAAACTATGACACAAATTCTAAGTTTTGCTTTTTCCCAAAGGCTGGAAAAATGATTACAAAGGGCTCTTTCTTCCCTAGAGGCTGCCAGTAGGCCATCCCAGGTCTGTATTTCACAACTTTCTCTTCTCTTTAACAATCATTATATCCGGTGCATGTCTACAAAATTTCTCATTCTTCCTCTATTCTGAGGAACTCCCTTTCTTGCACTAAGACTCCCCACTAACCTTCACACATTTAAACCCACTTACTCAGAAAAGCATATAATTTAGCTTCTTAATATTCTAAAACCTATTATTAGGGGTCAATTTATCAAGCTCCGTACGAACCGCTGCTCCATAACCTGTCCGCCTGCTCTGAGGCGGCGGACAGAAATCAATTGACACCCCCTGCTACCGGCCGTAAATCTGCAGGGGGCGGTATTGCACCAGCAGTTCACAAGAACTGCTGGTGCAATGATAAATGCCGACAGCTTATGCTGTCGGCATTTATTGATGTGCGGCGGGCATGATACGATACATTGTATCATGTCCGTCTGCACTTTAATAAATTTACCCCTTAATTTCCACTGCTAACTAGGAGTAATTCTTCTATATTCAGACCACCATCAGCCAACAGGATATATTTATTAGAAAAAACGATCCAAAGAACAAAGGGGTATATATTAAAAAGTCAATTCTTTATTGTAAGATTAAAAAGTATGGGCATCAGTATGGGCATCAAAATAGGGGTAAAGGAAGAAAAGAGCAGGTCTTACGCGTAAGACCTGCTCTTTTCTTCCTTTACCCCTATTTTGATGCCCATACTTTTTAATCTTACAATAAAGAATTGACTTTTTAATATATACCCCTTTGTTCTTTGGATCGTTTTTTCTACTACTTTGGGAGGGAGAGGAGCCCTCCTATCCTGTGAAGGAACAAGATTATTCCCAGCTTTGGATTTTTGTCCGGTCAATAGAGGTTGTATACACAGCATTTGGAGTACTACGCAAGCGAATTGGAAGGGACAGCGTCTGACGTCACCCGGAAGTGCTGAGAAGGTACATGCTGGCCGGAGACGCCGAGGAGGAGAGAACGCTCAGACCTCGTGGAAAGGTGTATTGCCACGGAGCTGATGTCTACACCACAGAGGTGAGCAATACGTCCTCTGACTGTGTGAAGTGGATGGTGGCTGTATACCCACTTACCGTGCGGAGAATTGCCGTAATAGCCTTCCTTGGAGTGGTGAGTCAGGACTGGTTTTGATATCGCTGTCCATTTATTCCTACCCTTCTCTGCTGTGTATACTGAGCAATGTGTTATACCTCTTTTATCTGACTATACAGAATACGTTGGACATATTTATATCCATTTGCCTAACTACACACACGGACTTTTGCACATGTGTTTTAGGATATATTTATTGTACCTTTGTACGTTGCTACAAAATATGATGTAAATTACTAGTTTATAATAATATATAATAACCCCCAATATCCAAGAGGGAAAATGTAATGCAATAGCCCAACACTCAAGTAACATATTCTATATGGCTACCTCTTTGCACTTCCCCCAACATTCAAAGATTTTATGTGACCCATCCATCACAATATCCTCCTGAATCTTAAGATTCTCTTCAACACCTAAGGTTCTCTACAACATCCCAGTCCTAAAATAAAAGCTTATTAAAACCCAAAATGTTGTACCATAATCTTCATTTTAGCATTGTATAGCTTCATCCACTTTCAGTAACAACACAACAAAGTGTCTTGTTTTCTATTTCTTTGCTGTAAGTTTGTGCCTAGTTCCAGATTTCATATTATTTAAAATTTAGTAGTTATGAGATTAATGCATTAAAGATTTTAGCTAGACAGGTCAGTGTCAAAATTCAGGTCTCCCACTCAGGGTTATTCAAATAGGGGCCATTCCTGGGAGTTCCTTTGGTATTAGGGAGTAATCTGTAGGGGTTGCACAGCAGAGCCTTGCAAGATTATTGGGGCAGGGACATATACCATTGAATTCAGTGAGGGAGCCCATGGCTAGGTGGGGTTTAAATTCCAGCTACGCATAATTGATGTTTTGGGTCAGTCTTTAGTAAGGGTAGTTTGTGGTTGTGAACTGAGTTTAGGGGGTTTGAAGAGCCTAACATCCCCATTATTTAATGTCCTTAACATGCATAGTATACATTCCAGAATTAACTCGATAAGGCTGATTATCTAAGTTTTAGGTTGTCAAAGACCAGGTCAAGAAAGTCTTCATGATAAGGGGTTGTCATGGACATCGTAACTAGCCACACAAAATAACAACAAGCATGTAGTACTGTCATTACAGGGAGTGCATAATTATTAGGCAAATGAGTATTTTGACCACATCATCCTCTTTATGCATGTTGTCTTACTCCAAGCTGTATAGGCTCGAAAGCCTACTACCAATTAAGCATATTAGGTGATGTGCATCTCTGTAATGAGAAGGGGTGTGGTCTAATGACATCAACACCCTATATCAGGTGTGCATAATTATTAGGCAACTTCCTTTCTTTTGGCAAAATGGGTCAAAAGAAGTACTTGACAGGCTCAGAAAAGTCAAAAATAGTGAGATATCTTGCAGAGGGATGCAGCACTCTTAAAATTGCAAAGCTTCTGAAGCGTGATCATCGAACAATCAAGCGTTTCATTCAAAATAGTCAACAGGGTCGCAAGAAGTGTGTGGAAAAACCAAGGCGCAAAATAACTGCCCATGAACTGAGAAAAGTCAAGCGTGCAGCTGCCAAGATGCCACTTGCCACCAGTTTGGCCATATTTCAGAGCTGCAACATCACTGGAGTGCCCAAAAGCACAAGGTGTGCAATACTCAGAGACATGGCCAAGGTAAGAAAGGCTGAAAGACGACCACCACTGAACAAGACACACAAGCTGAAATGTCAAGACTGGGCCAAGAAATAACTCAAGACTGATTTTTCTAAGGTTTTATGGACTGATGAAATGAGAGTGAGTCTTGATGGGCCAGATGGATGGGCCCGTGGCTGGATTGGTAAAGGGCAGAGAGCTCCAGTCCGACTCAGACGCCAGCAAGGTGGAGGTGGAGTACTGGTTTGGGCTGGTATCATCAAAGATAAGCTTGTGGGGCCTTTTCGGGTTGAGGATGGAGTCAAGCTCAACTCCCAGTCCTACTGCCAGTTTCTGGAAGACACCTTCTTCAAGCAGTGGTACAGGAAGAAGTCTGCATCCTTCAAGAAAAACATGATTTTGATGCAGGACAATGCTCCATCACACGCGTCCAAGTACTCCACAGCGTGGCTGGCAAGAAAGGGTATAAAAGAAGAAAATCTAATGACATGGCCTCCTTGTTCACCTGATCCGAACCCCATTGAGAACCTGTGGTCCATCATCAAATGTGAGATTTACAAGGAGGGAAAACAGTACACCTCTCTGAACAGTGTCTGGGAGGCTGTGGTTGCTGCTGCACGCAATGTTGATGGTGAACAGATCAAAACACTGACAGAATCCATGGATGGCAGGCTTTTGAGTGTCCTTGCAAAGAAAGGTGGCTATATTGGTCACTGATTTGTTTTTGTTTTGTTTTTGAATGTCAGAAATGTATATTTGTGAATGTTGAGATGTTATATTGGTTTCACTGGTAAAAATAAATAATTGAAATGGGTATATATTTGTTTTTTGTTAAGTTGCCTAATAATTATGCACAGTAATAGTCACCTGCACACACAGATATCCCCCTAAAATAGCTATAACTAAAAACAAACTAAAAACTACTTCCAAAACTATTCAGCTTTGATATTAATGAGTTTTTTTGGGGTTCATTGAGAACATGGTTGTTGTTCAATAATAAAATTAATCCTCAAAAATACAACTTGCCTAATAATTCTGCACTCCCTGTATTATTGTAGAGTGATTCTCATCGAAAGGAATAGTTGCAAGCTGCCAGCCATCATGAGTTTGGTTTTACCCTATGCTCTACTAATATAACATTTTAAACCAAAACATTTGGAACAAAATATACACCTTATTATTCTGGTGAATGTTGACAATGGACAAAACAGAAAAGGCTTAAGATTTTTGGTATCCATCGGAGATCTGCACATTTGCATAAAAATAAATAGAAAAGTGCACATATCCATATTTAGATAAAAAAAAAATGGAGAGCATTTGGAAAAGTAATGTCTTCACTGCTCTGACTGTAATTACTTTCCGGGCGGAAGAGTAGTTTAATGTCTTTATTAGTTTTCAGTACTTAATAAGTGGAATGATAAATGGTCTTAAGGTAATCGATCAGTATGAAAAACAAGTAATTAAGAAACTATTACAAAATCAGAGTTTTGAGATAGTACCAGTGGGGAATTATTGAAAAGAATTGAGTATGTTCTACATTAATTTGCTTTAGAGTCTTTTCAACAAGCATAGCCCATAAATAAAAACATGATTTTGTCTGAAAGTAATGAAGTAATTTACCTATACGAGTCTGAAAAATAATACATGGAAAATAAATTTATTTTGTTGCTACTTAATAAGAACAAGCATTTTTTTTTATTATGGAATTGACTGTTTGTGGTTCGTGTTGATAACAAATTTCTATTCTTTATTGGCTTATTGAGCTCTGTGTTGATAGCAAAGAATTTTAGGGTAAAAAAGCTGAGTTTACCTTAATACAACCAACTGAAGAAATGCCATTTCTGATATATTCAAAGTAATGTAATTTCATGTCAGATATATTCTGTTTTATGATGAAAACTTGCCTTTATTAATATTAATACAAATGCTGTTCCAAATGTAGAATAGTTCATAAAAAGAGTGATAGCATGAAATATGTTAATGTGACATTTATGAGTGCAAAAGCAATGCACACTTTAGGGCTTCAGATTACTTGTTTATAATTTATAACGCTCATAGGGTTTGAATCTTGATAAAGGCAAAAAAAAAAAAAAAAAAAGATGATTTTCACCCATATGATAGCCCGGTTAATTTCAAGATACTGGGGTAATTAACTCCTTAAGGACAAGGCCATTTTTCAATTTCTTACCCTTAAGGACCAGGGCTATTTTTACATTTCTGCGGTGTTTGTGTTTAGCTGTAATTTTCCTCTTACTCATTTACTGTACCCACACATATTATATACCGTTTTTCTCGCCATTAAATGGACTTTCTAAAGATACCATTATTTTCATCATATCATATAATTTACTATAATTTTTTTTTTATAAAATATGATGAAGAAATTGAAAAAAACACACTTTTTCTAACTTTGCCCCCCAAAATCTGTTACACATCTACAACCACCAAAAAAACAACCATGCTAAATAGTTTCCAAATTTTGTCCTGAGTTTAGAAATACCCAATGTTTACATGTTCTTTGCTTTTTTTGCAAGTTATAGGGCACTAAGTACAACTATTTCCAAACCATTTTTTTCCCCAGAATTTGCATGTTACATTTTAACACTGATATCTGTCAGGAATCTCTGAATAACCCTTCACATGTATGTATATATTTTTTTAGTAGACACCCCAAAGTATTGCTCTAGGCCCATTTTGGTATATTTCATGCCACCCTTTCACTGCCAAAAGCGATCAAATAAAAAAAATTGTTCACTTTTTTACTAACTTTTTCACAAACTTTAGGTTTCTCACTGAAATTATTTACAAACAGCTTGTGCAATTATGGCACAAATTGCTGTAAATGCTTCTCTGGGATCCCCTTTGTTCAGAAATAGCAGACATTTATGGCTTTGGCATTACATTTTGGTAATTAGAAGGCCGCTGCGCACCACACTTGTATTATGCCCAGCAGTGACTGGGTAGTTTGTAGGGAGCTTGAAGGGTTAATTTTAGCTTTAGTGTAGAGATCAGCCTCCCATCTTACACATCCCACCCTCTGATCCTCCAAAACAGCTCTCTTCCCTCCCCCACCCCATAAATGTCCCCGCCATCTTAAGTACGGGCAAAAAGTCTGCCAGTATAAAAAAAAAAGTTTGTGTTTGTTTAAAAAAAAAAAAAAAATTATATTTTCTGCAGTGTATGATCCCCCCTTACCACCCAACCTCCCTGAGCCCCCCCAAACAGCTCTCTAACCCTCCCCCTCTCACTATTTGGTGCCATTTTGGGTACTGGCAGCTGTCTGCCAGTACCCACTTTTCAAAATAATGTGCCTTTTTTATATATATTTTTTAATTTTTCTGTAGTGTAGCTGCCCCCCTCAATACCCCCTCCCCCTCATCCATTTTTTTAAACATAATTTCCCCCCTCCCTCTCCCAACACCCGCTCCCACCAAGACTTCAATCATTATCATGCACATGTTAGTGCAGAATCCGACATGGCTAGCCAGAAGTGATCCAGCGATGGGCCGCCCACCCACCTCCCTGCAGCTTCTCCCATCCACCAACGATCGGCACCATCACTGGCAGATCCATAGAGGGCCACAGAGTGGCAACTTTTAGCATGTAAAATAGAGTTGCGTTCTGTAGCTTTACGAAACAGGGTGGTCCCCAGTTTGTTCTCATCCTTGAAGATCCTAACATTCAGATAATCTACTCCTTCATTGCCGTGTGGCTGAATCTGATAGTACTCTGCATCTCATTGAGGTTTTTGACCCAGATGTTCAGTTCCTCCTCGCTTCCGCTCCAAATTAGAAAAAGATCATCAATATATCGACAGTAATATTTAATATAATCCATCTTGAAGATCCTCATTCTTTCCGTTTCATATTCAGCCATATAAAAGTTGGCCAAGGATGGGGCCACATTGGACCCCATTGCTGTGCCAGATGTTTGTAGATAGAATGTTTTGTCGAAATGGAAATAGTTCTCCATAAGGCACAATCTTAATAGTGTAATGAGGACTTCTTAAGGCAGGCCAATATATGGTACTCTCCTCAGCGTTTTAGCCACAGTTGCTATACCGTATATCCGTTGGGCTGATGTCTGTGAGTTGGGTGATCAGTGATATAAAATCCATGGAGTCTCGAATGTAGGTCTTCTGATGTTTTACCCAGGGTTGTAGGTAGACATCTACATATTGGGCCAGGGGCGGTAGCAACAAACCCCTGGCAGAGACTATAGGTCTCCCCGGTGGGTGTACAGCATCTTTGTGAATCTTCGGTAGTGTATACACGATTGGGGTGACTGGAAACTCTTGTTGTAAAAACTTAAAGTCCTGCTCAGAGATCAACCCCACCATTTTCCACTCAGTCAGTATGTTATCAATCCTCCATTCTAGTTGATGGGTTGGGTCAGCTTGTAAGGGTAGGTATGTGTTCTTATCCTCAAGTTGTCTCAATATCTCTGCCTTGTAATCAAGGGTATCTAATATCACTACCGCTCCCCCCTTGTCATTAAACCTTGTAGCTGGTTTCTGCTGTATATGTTGTGTTAGAAAGTTAGTGACTGTATTAATAGTCGAGTTATTGGATTTGGGGTCAATACTGTCCCCTGGTGTGAAAACGCACCTGGTGATCTGAATCATTCATAAAAAGTTCTTTCAATCGTAGGTTCCTTCCATAACGTTGAATATCAATGTATGTATTAAACTCATTCATTCTTGAGGTTGGAACAAACGATAGGCCTTTATTAAGTAAACTTTCTTCTGCAGCATTGAATTGTCGAGAGCTTATGCTTATCGTCTCTGTTAATATGGGGGGGCAGCGGGCAGTGCCCCCTCTCCATGTGTGGGGTCTGGGCCTCGACCTAAAAAAGGATGTGACCCTGGGTGTGCTGCCAATGGTGGTAAAGCTGCCATATTTCCATTAGAAGGCTTCCACTGGGGTTGTGCTATTCCCCATCCTCTGGACCATGTCATGACCCCTTCAATAACTGTCAGAGTGCCTCAAGTCTATAGTCACTATAGTCCTGTATAACTATAGCGCCCCCCTGTGTAACAAATTGGAACAAAGAGGTCATGAGAAAAAGGATATCTTGGCAGCTAGAAATAATCTTGTGGATGTTACTCAGTCGATGTTACTGGCCTCAAAAACAAAAGAATCTGCGGCAACAGATCAACTAAATTTTATAATGACATATACCCCAATGCATCAGACCGTACAACACTCTAAATCCAATAGATGGGACATCTTAAAAACAGATAAGAATCTCGATAGTTGGAGACAGAAATCACCAAGGGTCATATATCGTAGAGCCAGAAATGAAAGAGACATGCTGGTCAAGACAGATAACAAGTTAAGTTATCAACAAGATACATGGCTTAAATCAAGCAAAATGTGATGCTTTAGTTGTGGAGACTGCGTGACGCGCAACAGTATGCATGTGGGTGATTCCTTTCGACATCCCCACAAGAACAAGTGCTACACTATTAGACACAGATTAACCTGTAGCAGCACCTATGTTGTGTATATTCTCATGTGTTTGTGCTCTCTGTTCTATGTTGGTAAAACCACTACTTCTTTCAAAGATATGATCATCGACCATATTCCCCCACAAAAAAGGGGTGGAGATCGTGCCAAGATGTTGCTACAACTGGAATCAAGGTGGATTTATATGCTGGACACAGTATCTCCTTAAGGATTAAACATCAAATTGGACTTTGGATCATTCATTGGCTAAATATGGCCTCACTTTGATGATGGCTTTATATTTTGTCCAGTTCCTGGTACTATATATAATCATTACAACACATCCGATGAGACTACAATTTTATATTAATATGACTCAATGAGTGTTATTATTATATTCCCTCTATACTTGTGCACTCTTTTAACACCTAACGTGGAGGAGACTTGTTGGTGCTTTACTTAACACATAGAGCGTTCCATACCAAGGCTACAAAGAAAAATATAGATATCATATCCTAATGAAGTGGTTTTGCAGATAAGGAGTCACCTGCTATATGTGGGGCATGAAGATGGAGCAAGTTCTCCTGGAGGCACCAGTAGTGCTTATGACCATGCGTTTGACACCCTATACCGAAGATTCTACATCAGATTATGACAAGGTAGGGTGACATCCAATAAGGGGCGTGATACACCTATGAGTCAAGTGACAGACGACCTGATCGTATGTCTAACATCAGGACTCTGGTATGCCTAAAGTATTGAACCACTAGTTATGTGTGAAGCTACGCAAGCCTGTTGATTCACAACATTGCTGTTTCATATCTAACATCAGGTCTTCTGCTGAGTAACATATGAATGACAGCCCACTACGTATATGAAGGGGGCATTATTCTCACACCACGTCATCAGCTATGCAAATTAGCCATGCGATCTACTACGCAAAGTGAAGATGTTTACGCTGACCTATCCAAATCTGCCACGTAATAAGTAAACGTGCACGCATCTATGCAGGGTATAAATGAACGGTAGTCTCATTTTGTTTTTATTCTTTCTTTTGTGGGACATCACATTGAGGATGAACGGACTTTGGGATTGTCTCTAACTTAAAATCATTTGATAAAGGTGCTAGTACAGCACCAAAACGTCAGGCAATTTCCCTTTGTTTTTTAAATACCATATTAAAAGTTAATTTTTCCTTTTTTAAATTCCGGTGAGTACTGCCTTTTTTGTACTTTGTATCAGTTTTTGACATATGCACCCCGGTAGCTGCTACATTTGATGAATAGGAGTGCAATATCTTTTGGGACTTATATATATATTTCCTCTGTAGGGCTCTGCACACAGTCTTGATATCCACAACTGCCCAGGGTGCATTTAAATTCAATCTATAACACCCAAACAGAAAGCACTCACCGGGTCTTCAATAAAAAAAATCAGTTTACTAGAACATAGTATAGTTTTAGAGAGGTTATCCCTGTCTTCATACCATAAACAACACATACCTGTCTCTTTATACCCCAACATCAAACACCTCAACACAGGGGGCATTTCTCTCAATAGTACATAGTGATCCATCTTAAACAATTCTAAATCGGCAGTGCTTTTGAGTAGTCCAATACAACAATTACTTTTAGTATGACATCCTTCTCTTGTTGCTTATATTGGTAAATGGGATGTATATACATTTAACCTTAGTCACTTGCTTATAAAATGTCTCTCTCTAAAATGAGATTATCTATGTGGTATTAATTACAAGGCAAATACAAAGTTAAATATGGCAACTAACTGGAACTTAGTCACAAAAACATCTGTTCAACCGAGCTGTATAACAAATACAAGCTTTCATAAATATTTCATAGATATCTAAATAGCAACATATCTGTCTACATTTTTTAGCAATATTTTCAAAGAAAGCAATGCCAATCTAGGTATGTATTTAAACCCTTGGGCACCAAGGTGTCCAGGTTGTATATCCACCTAGATTAACGGTGCAAAAGCAATTTACCTCTATCTCCACCTTCTTGTATTTGTTAGAGCCATTTTGTGATCCATATTTTTAAAGGTGTTAAAATGTTGTTGAATGTGTTTTTCTTTGTACCCACATTGCAGAAATCTCTTCTTCATTTCTGTCATCTGTATCTGAGCTAGGGACATCTCGCTATTATTACGCACAGCCCTTTTAAATTGAGAAATTGGCAAGGCATTCTTTAGAAAAGGAGGATGACAGCTAGTGGCATTCAGTAGGGAGTTCCTATCCATCTCCTTTCTAAATAGTGTAGTGCACAATTTGCCTTCCTTAATGTAGACCCTTAGGGCCAAAAAGTCCACAGTACTCACATTGTGTGTCATTTTGAACTGTAGTGATGGAATGACTCCGTTGAGTGCCTCAAACCAGTTTTGGAGTTCTACTTCTGTTCCTCCCCACAGTAAGAATAAATCATCGATATACCTTTTGAAATATTTTATTTGATGATGTTGAAATAAGCTGGTTCCAAACTCTTCAAATTTGGCCATGTAAAGATTGACATACGATGGGGCCACATTGGACCCCATTGCCATTCCCATAAGCTGCAAATAGAAGTTTTTCTTGAATTTGAAGTAGTTCCTTGTCAAGCACACCTCCAATAGCTGCAGAATCAGCTTTATCTGAGGGCCCAAATAGGGGTATCGGTTCAGATGTTTACAAATTGCTATCAGCCCCAGCACATGTGGTATCACAGTATACAGGCTCCCACATTGAGCGTCACCAGTATTAGGGGTTAATTGATTATAGGGAATGATTTCATTTTATTGATCAAAGTCCAATAGAAAAGATGGCATATTTCTCTCAAAAGGTTGGAGAATACTGTCCAGATATGTTGCTACAGGTTGCAATAATGAGCCAATAAATGACACTATCGGCCTCCCAGGGTGAATGGTCAAATGTTTGTGCACTTTTGGCAAAGTGTAAAAATCTGGAATATGAGGAAATTGTACCTTCATGAAATTCACCAAATTCTTATCCAGCCAACCTTCTTTCAGTGCCTCATCCAGTAACCAGTCAATCTGGGTTTTAAAGATCTTAGTGGGAACATGAGACAGCTGTTTATAGGTTGTGGCATCTTCTAGTTGAAGTATAGCTTCTTGGTGATAATAAGTGTAGTCTAAAATCACTAGAGCGCCACCTTTATCAGCCTCTCTGAGGATGAGATCCTTATTCTTACTCAAAGAATCCAGCGCATTCCATTAATCTTTTGTCAAATTTTTATGACACTGTGGTTTAGCCTGTGTACAGCTAAGCTGTGTCTGTTCAGCCAGTAACCTGGCATAGGTCTTGATGCTAGGATTCGAGCTGGTAGGATCAAAATGACCCCTCTGTTTGAATTGTATAGGGTAACCCCTGGTTGTACCAAAGTGTTCCTTCAGTCTTAGACTTCTTTCAAATTTCTGTAAGTTCATAACATATTATCAAAAGGCTGTTGAAAAGAGGTGAGGATAAAAGATAAACCTTTGTTCAAATACTTTGGACTCAGAGGTGTGAGAGGATAAGAACTGAGATTAATAATGATGTCAGGAGCTACATTCTCCTCAATCTGGGTGGTCTTCCTCTTACCACCACCTCTCCTGACATGTGCCCTGTGCCTCCCAAGTTTTTTTAGCATGTGACCACTCCACCAGTATAAGATATCTGTTGAGACCCTGAAATGGTTGGTATATCAGAGTCAGAACTGTTGCCTGATGTATCCACTGTAGTGTTATGTGGTCTGTAGTAGCGTGGTCTTCTTGGTCTGGTATCAATTAATGCCTGTCTCCCATCGGCAGATAACAACCACCTGTATACCCTCTTTTCTTTGTAATCAAGGGTAACAGTATCCCACTTTCGATTCTTAAATGCGGTCAACTCCATCTCAAATTCTTGTATCTGTTTGGTTAATTTTTCAAGCCAATTCTGTTCTTGGTCTGCTTTTAATACTGTTTTGTATGAATCCTCAAATTGCTTAATATCAGCCTCTGCTTTTACCATGTGTTCTCCCTTCTTTAATTACTAACAACATTAGATCCAGAGAGCACTTATTGACAATACTGCACCATTTCACACAAAAAGCAGTACTATTCCTCCCAATTGTGGGATATTTTTTAACCATGAATCCTCTAGGGATAAACATTTTTCTATGGTACTCCGAAAAAAAAGTTCCATGCATGGGTAGGTCGATGTTTATTTTCTTTAATTTGAGCCATTTGGTGTATAAATGTGTTGGCTTTTCCTTTAAATCACATGCAGGGAGGGCAGAGAATCTGATTCTGTCTGCATTATCCTCAGTGTAATTAAACACTTTTGCCCATTGTACTTCCTCTCCTTCAGTATTGGTAGACATTATGTCCTGTGCCTGCACACTTTAAAAACAATTCAATAAGAAATGTAGTCTGGAGTTAAAAAGTCTATAGTATTGTTAGGGTGCCAAAAGAGCCAAAAATCAACACAATATTTCCCTGTAGGACTCTGCACACACTCTTGATATCCACAACTGCCCAGGGTGCATTTGAATCCAATCCATAACACACAAACAGAAAGCACTCAACAATATAAGCAATAGGCAAGAGAAGGATGTCCTATTACAACTAATTGTTTTATTGGATTATTCCATAGCGCTGCCGTTTTAGAATTGTTTAAGATGGATCGCTATGTACTATTGATGGAAATGTCCCCCTGTATTCTATTTTGTTTAAGTCACGCCGCGTCCGGTATCCATGGCAACAACCAGACCTGTGCAGTGGTGTGGTCACAACGCCAAGTGATTTCCGGTTTGCAGGTTGAGGTGTTTAGTGTTGGGGTATACAGAGACAGGTATGTGTTATGTTAGGTTTATGGTCAGAAGACGGCGATAACCTCTCTGAAACATTACTATGTTCTAATAAATAGAATTTTTTTTTATTGAAGACCCGGTACATGCTTTCTATTTGGGTGTTTTATATATATATATATATATATATATACACAGTGGGGCAAAAAATTGTGCAAGTTCTCCCACTTAAGAAGATGAGAGAGGCCTGTAATTTTCATCATAGGTATACCTCAACTATGAGAGACAAAATGTGGAAACAAATCCAGACAATCACATTGTCTGATTTGGAAAGAATTTATTTGCTGATTATGGTGGAAAATAAGTATTTGGTCAATATCAAAAGTTCATCTCAATACTTTGTTATATATCCTTTGTTGGCAATGACAGAGGTCAAACATTTTCTGTAAGTCTTCACAAGGTTGTCACACACTGTTGCTGGTATGTTGGCCCATTCCTGCATGCAGATCTCCTCTAGAGCAGTGATGTTTTGGGGCTCTCGCTGGGCAACACGGACTTTCAACTCCCTCCAAAGGTTTTCTTTGGGGTTGAGATCTGGAGACAGGCTAGGCCACTCCAGGACCTTGAAATGCTTCTTACGAAGCCACTCCTTCGTTGCCCGGGCGGTGTGTTTGGGATCATTGTCATGCTGAAAGACCCAGCCACGTTTCATCTTAAATGCCCTTGCTGATGGAAGGAGGTTTGCAGTCAAAATATCACGATACATGGCCCCATTCATTCTTTCATGTACATGGATCAGTCGTCCTGTTCCCTTTGCAGAGAAACAGCCCCAAAGCATGATGTTGCCACCCCCATGCTTCACAGTAGGTATGGTGTTCTTTGGTTGCAACTCAGCATTCTCTCTCCTCCAAACACGACGAGTTATGTTTCTACAAAACAGTTCTACTTTGATTTCATCTGACCATATGACATTCTCCCAATATGCTTCTGGATCATCCAAATGCTCTCTAGCATACTTCAGACGGGCCCGGACATGTACTGGCTTAAGCAGGGGGACACATCTGGCACGGCAGGATCTGAGTCCCTGGCGGCGTAGTGTGTTACTGATGGTAGCCTTTTTTACATTGGTCCCAGCTCTCTGCAGGTCATTCACTAGGTCCCCCGTGTGGTTCTGAGATGTTTGCTCACTGTTCTTGTGATCATTTTGACCCCACGGGGTGAGATCTTGCGTGGAGCCCCAGATCGAGGGAGATTATCAGTGGTCTTGTATGTCTTCCATTTTCTAATTATTGCTCCGACAGTTGATTTCTTCACACCAAGCTGCTTGTCTATTGCGTATTCAGTCTTCCCAGCCTGGTGCAGGTCTACAATTTTGTTTCTGGTGTCCTTCGACAGCTCTTTGGTCTTCACCATAGTGGAGTTTGGAGTGTGACTGTTTGAGGTTGTGGACAGGTGTCTTTTATGCTGATAACAAGTTCAAACAGTTGCCATTAATACAGGAATGAGTAAGTAATACATAATGAGTGGAGGACAGAGAAGCCTCTTAAAGAAGAACATACAGGTCTGTGAGAGCCAGAAATCTTGCTTGTTTGTAGGTGACCAAATACTTATTTTCCACCATAATAGGCAAATAAATTATTTCCAAATCCGACAATGTGATTGTCTGGATTTGTTTCCACATTTTGTCTCATAGTTGAGGTATACCTATGATGAAAATTACAGGCCTCTCTCATCTTCTTAAGTGGGAGAACTTGCACAATTGGTGGCTGACTAAATACTTTTTTGCCCCACTGTACATATATATATTTCTCAATACCATGCAAGTATATATATCTATATATATATCTCAATACCATACATATATATACAGGGAGTGCAGAATTATTAGGCAAGTTGTATTTTTGAGGATTAATTTTATTATTGAACAACAACCATGTTCTCAATGAACCCAAAAAACTCATTAATATTAAAGCTGAATAGTTTTGGAAGTAGTTTTTAGTTTGTTTTTAGTTATAGCTATTTTAGGGGGATATATGTGTGTGCAGGTGACTATTACTGTGCATAATTATTAGGCAACTTAAAAAAAAACAAATATATACCCATTTCAATTATTTATTTTTACCAGTGAAACCAATATAACATCTCAGCATTCACAAATATACATTTCTGACATTCAAAAACAAAACAAAAACAAATCAGTGACCAATATAGCCACCTTTCTTTGCAAGGACACTCAAAAGCCTGCCATCCATGGATTCTGTCAGTGTTCTGATCTGTTCACCATCAACATTGCGTGCAACAGCAACCACAGCCTCCCAGACACTGTTCAGAGAGGTGTACTGTTTTCCCTCCTTGTAAATCTCACATTTGATGATGGACCACAGGTTCTCAATGGGGTTCAGATCAGGTAAACAAGGAGGCCATGCCATTAGATTTTCTTCTTTTATACCCTTTCTTGCCAGCCACGCTGTGGAGTACTTGGACGCGTGTGATGGAGCATTGTCCTGCATGAAAATCATGTTTTTCTTGAAGGATGCAGACTTCTTCCTGTACCACTGCTTGAAGAAGGTGTCTTCCAGAAACTGGCAGTAGGACTGGGAGTTGAGCTTGACTCCATCCTCAACCCGAAAAGGCCCCACAAGCTCATATTTGATGATACCAGCCCAAACCAGTACTCCACCTCCACCTTGCTGGCGTCTGAGTCGGACTGGAGCTCTCTGCCCTTTACCAATCCAGCCACGGGCCCATCCATCTGGCCCACCAAGACTCACTCTCATTTCATCAGTCCATAAAACCTTAGAAAAATCAGTCTTGAGATATTTCTTGGCCCAGTCTTGACGTTTCAGCTTGTGTGTCTTGTTCAGTGGTGGTCGTCTTTCAGCCTTTCTTACCTTGGCCATGTCTCTGAGTATTGCACACCTTGTGCTTTTGGGCACTCCAGTGATGTTGCAGCTCTGAAATATGGCCAAACTGGTGGCAAGTGGCATCTTGGCAGCTGCACGCTTGACTTTTCTCAGTTCATGGGCAGTTATTTTGCGCCTTGGTTTTTCCACACGCTTCTTGCGACCCTGTTGACTATTTTGCATGAAACGCTTGATTGTTCGACGATCACGCTTCAGAAGCTTTGCAATTTTAAGAGTGCTGCATCCCTCTGCAAGATATCTCACTATTTTTTACTTTTCTGAGCCTGTCAAGTCCTTCTTTTGACCCATTTTGCCAAAGGAAAGGAAGTTGCCTAATAATTATGCACACCTGATATAGGGTGTTGATGTCATTAGACCACACCCCTTCTCATTACAGAGATGCACATCACCTAATATGCTTAATTGGTAGTAGGATTTCGAGCCTATACAGCTTGGAGTAAGACAACATGCATAAAGAGGATGATGTGGTCAAAATACTCATTTGCCTAATAATTCTGCACTCACTGTATATATATAAAAGAAAATAGAGAGATGCACTCAGCTGAGAAGTTGAGACAGAACAAAAGCGAGAATAACTTCCATGTCTGTTAATTTTCAATGCCACTCAGGGTGCATACTCATTTAGCACAGAGAATAGCATATCTGTCTAACCCGGCCCGATGACAGTCCAGCACAGACTTACCAGGAATATATATATATGATACAAAGTCAAGTGCACTCTCACAAACGGTATCACAAAAGCCAGGGTGCTAGAATGTGGTTAATAATATAGTAGATAAAAGACAGCACTCTGGACTTAAAAGTTAAGATTTATTGCGGTGACGTTTCGGGGAATACTCCCCTTCCTCAGACCAAAATATATATATATATATATATATATATATACTGTATATATATATATATATATATATATATATACACACTGTATATATATATTTATATATATGAAAAGAGAGAGATAGAAAGGGAGAGAGAGTTCAAAAAATATTCAGAGGTCCTTAGTGCCTCTTAATAGTAGTATGTATATCCCAGTATTAGTATATACAGTATATTAATATGCTATATATATATATATATATAAACTTAAAAATTAAGCAGAATTCCTATTTTACGTAGACAGCAAGCTTCATTATACTGTTAGGCAAACTGTTGTATTCTTTAGATTGCACAGTATTTATAATCAAGGGTTGACTGTAAGGATATTCCTGTCTCAGAAAATACAAAGGGTCACTGTAACTAGTATTTTACATTATTCAATTTAAAATAGAACATGTCAATGTATTATTTTATCAGTTTGCCTGTTCTTAATAAGCCAACTTTTTTCTTGGCTTCATAGTTGAGACTTTTACCTTCAGCAGAGCTTCAAATATTTTAATACATTTAATTGCTGCTCTGCAATATCCTAGAAATATTTTGGGTACAATGTCTCTCTCTGTATGTACTTACATCTGCTCGCACAGAAATAAATGATATCCTTAAAGGGACATTCAATTATAGTGTGTGTGTATAATATATATATATATATATATATATATATATATATATATATATATATATGTTGATTGCAGTAGCCATGTTAGTCCAGAGATTTAGATATCAAAATAACAAGAGTATTGCATTCCATTTAATTGGTCAGTATTGCTTCAGACTTGATAAAGGAAGGAACTCTTCCGAAAGCTTGTCAACTTATAAATGTATAGTTAGTCCAATAAAAAAAGTATCATTGCTCAATGCAATACTCTTGTTATTTTGATATATATATATATATATATATATATATATATACACACTATAATTGAATGTCACATACTGTACATATACACACAAACATATATATATATATATATATATACACATACATACACATATATATATATATATTCACACACACACATACATTCACACACACAATGATTCGTATATGCTAAATCACTTAAAAGTGATACAGCATAACTGTATTACAGGAAAATATCATCTGAACATCTCTATGTAAAAAAGGAAGATATTTTACCTCAAAATTTCCTCAGCTCCCCAGACTAAGTTCTGTGTTGAACTTTCCGTTACTGCCCAGCTGCAAGTTAAAAAAAAGGAAGAAATAAACAGCAGACAATCAGTATCAGCAGTGCTGAGGTCATGAACTCTTTTACTGTGATCTCATGAGATTTCATAGTAAACTTCCTTAAACTGAATAGGGAAATAGCATGAGTGTGCATGAGGCACACTCCCTTGCAGGTCCCAGGACAGGCATACTGATTTGCTGCATAAAGTCCTTTACAATGGGGTGGGAATACGTAGGACATTTTGAGGTAAAATATCTATATTTTTTACATAGAGATGTTCAGGTGATATTTTGTAGTCAGCTTTTTACAGATATGCTGCATCACTTTCAAGTGTAATACTTGTCAGTAGGGATGGGCGAATGTGCTGTAAGTGTAATTCATTTGGTAGAATGAATGGTCCTGTGAACATTCGTTTTGGACAAATGAATGAAAATCCATTAAAATCCATTAAAAATCTGTATTTCTGGTATTCGAATGTTACTGTAGTTTTTGATTGTTTATAATTATATTGAATATCCACATTCAAAATTTCAAACCTAGCATTCAATTTAAAAAATACTATTCAGAAGTTCAATAGTTCATGTGGGAGGGAATTTAGTAAATTGATACATAATAGATACAAATATATCAAATTTGAATGTTTCTATTTTGAATATTGCATAATTTGAATATTACATTTAAAGAGAGCATTAGAAATACTATTAACAAATATATCAATTAAAATTTTTCAAATTCGAATATTGCATAATTTTAATCAAATTATTAGAAAAAATTTAATGGAATATTACATTTAAAGAAATCATTAGAAAAATTATTCAATTTAACAAATTCAAAATTTGAAGAAAAAAAAATGTGTTAAAATTTGTTTCAATTTTAGAATGTTGCAAAACATTTGCCCATCCCTAGTTGTCAGTCTATATATAAAAAATTCAGACTCTTTTTTGGTGCAGTCACCACTAACCAACAATGTGTTATAACTTCATTCACAAACACTGCTGTAGTATTTTCCAAAAACAACCAATCTCCCGAGTACACAGCATAGGTAGATGGGAATTATGGCTTCCTGAGGAAGCCCCTCTCTGACCTCAGTTCCTGCAGCGAAGGAGGGACGAAGGAATGAGGGGGTGGGATGGCCCTAAACTGAAGAAGAAATTAAATAAAGGGAGGAGGGGATGGAGAGCAACACTACAGAAAATGGTGGGTTGGGGGGGTCACTACTGGCAGACACTAGTTAGAGAGGGGAGGGTTAGAGAGCTGTTCTGGATGGATCAGGGAGGTTGGAGGGCAAGGGGGGATCATACACTGCAGAAAATATAAATACATAAAAAATAATTAGGTAAAAAAAATGACTTAAAACTTCATAATTGCAGACTGTCTGCCAGTACCTAAGGTGGTGGTGGGCAGGTAGAGATCAGGGGGTGGGAAGTCTAAGGTAGGAGGGTAATCTATGCACTAAAGCTAAAATTAACCTTACAAGCTACCCAATTAACCCCTTCACTGCCGGTGTGGTGTGCATCTGCAATTAGCGGCATTCTTATTACCAAAGAGCTATGGTAAAGCCATGCATGTCTGCTATTTCTGAACAAAGGGGATGCCAGAAAAGCTTTTGCAATCTTTTGTGCCATGATTGCACAAGTGGTATGTAAATAGTTTCAGTCAGAAACCCAAAGTTTTTGAAAAAGTTAATGTTTTTTTTTATATTGTACAAACACGCCATGTTTATGCCAAATGCATACAATTAGATTTCTTTACATTAATACATACTCACTGCTCAAAATTATGTTATTGTTTTTAATCAAAAAAATTTTCACACATTTTCACTGCTTTATACACATTGGGCCAGATTACGAGTGGAGCGCTAACAGTTACGAGCAAGTGATAAGGAAAGTGTATCGCTAGCGATTGCGCTCGTTGGGTTTACCACTCATTGCAAGCTGAAAGTAAACATGATCGATTGAACGCAATCACAATTTACGCTAGAATGACTACTGCGTCCTCAGAGCTCTGGTTAACTGTTTCACAAAACTATAAAGTTACACAATACACATCAAAAATACATTACAAAGTAAAGCTACACTCATAATAACACTATCTAATAAAAATTATAAAAAAAAAATTGCACTCAAAACATATAATGGCTCAAAGATATGAGATCAAGGCAGGCAACGTGGTTTAACATAGAGATACATACATATACATGTCTAAAGATGATTATGTTTGTATATATATATATATATATATATATATATATATATATACACACACACACATATATATATATATATATATCTATATATATATATGTGTGTTTATGTGTGTGTATATATATATTTACATATTTACTGGTTCACGTGGTGTGAGCACCTGACTTCAGTGCATCCTCCTGAGTACACGCTTAAATACGGAGTGAGTTTTTAGAGCATGGATGTTGAGAAGCAAAAGTTCTATTCCGAAGAAACGAAAGTATCCAACTAGCTGAGTAATCTGCAGTAAGGTGTAGTATACGTCTTGGTTAAGAGCACCTGGCCGTGTACAGCACAAAGCTGCCATTGTGTCCATATGGGAACCGGCGCTATTACTTCTGTTGAAAGACTGATTATCAGTGACGTTGATTGATGCTAACATATGGAACATACATCTTGACACATAGTCGACATGGATTAACCCTATGTGCTTTTATGGCTGCTCTATGGCTACACACCTTGCATAAATGCTTATTTGGCTTATTCACGCCGCAGGACTATCTATACTAACTACGATATTTCCATGCCTGCTAGAGCTTGTTAACTGTTTCATGCATATACTGCTAGGGTAAGGTGGGCATACTGACCACTTATATCCCATTTACCTTACCTGTCCAGGTTTTACCTCCGTAAACTTAGATGGGGTTCTGTGTGCAGCAGGGTGTAGTTGATCAGCTAACCACCTTATCATTACTCCATAGCTTCCTTCATGCATATGTCTACCAATGCTTGGTACAGCTTATTAACCACTTGCTGTCTGTATCTGCTTACTATGCATTTATTACACAGCTGTGTAGGATGCGTTTTTGACAACTTAGATCCCATTTTGTTCACCTGCCCAGGCTATACCTTCTTACGTATCTTTCATATGGGGGTTCTGTGTGCAGCAGGGTGTAGTTCGTCAGATAACCTTTCTATGTAACATTATTGCCTCTTTGCATGCATATGTGAACACTGGCACCTTGTGCTCACCCTGACCGGTCAGGTTTTTTATGTAGATAGTTTTCTGCATATATGTGTAACTTTGGTACAAAAACTTTTTTACAATTATAAGGGTCTGCACCACGAGCCTAAACTGGCATCCTATCCAGGGCCAATGTCTAATACACATTATCCCCTCCTTCATAGCTCCTAAACTAGCACCTGCTTCCCACTCTGCTAATTGCTTGATTATATATATATATATATATATATATATATATATATATATATATATATATAGTACCTGGTATATAGGGCATGCTATTTACAACTCAAAACTTATTTTGTTGTCTAAGACACCTAAAACAGTGAGAGTTGTATAAAAAAACTTTATTGAATGCACAGCTTTTTTATATTTTATCTTTTTTTTTTATTTTGTAGTTGAAACAGTATTGTATTCAGCATGAATTTGCATAACGGGAAGCCTTTAACCGCATATTGTGCCATCACACAGCTTCTAAAAGAAACACCAGCAAAGCAGCAGCTCTTGCCTCGGAGCTTGACTGGCTGTGTTTACTTCATGTGGTTTCAGCTGTGTTCTTAGGAGAGAGATACATCTGATTAGATTGTGCCAAACACCCTCACCTTTGCTTTGAACATTGCTCTACACTGTAATTCAGCTCATTTCCCCCCCTACTCCGAGCATTCTCTACACGACAGCTTCATACCTGAACCCCCTGTGGCTAGAGAGCTTTGCTACTCTATTTATAGATACATGGAGCGTCAAGTCTTATTTTGTCGCTAGATCTCAGTTTGGCTTTTCAAATCTTAGTCACTTTGTCACATCTTATTCAGATAAAATGTACCCAAATTAACAGTTTAACTCTTAATATGAGGAGAACATAGATAGAAGTCTGCAAATAATTTCTTCCTGATCTTCTAAGTTAACATATGTTTAACTGGCCATTGCTTGTGTATATAGGGATGGTGAAAATATAAAAAAAAAATATGTGTGTGCATCCATCTTGTGATGTATTGGTGTTGTATACTTGTATGCTGGTATATTGTGTCCACTGCATATGTTTGCAATTCATGTACAAGCATATGTATGAACATAATGTGTGAGTGTGTGTATGCACATGTTTATATGTGTGTGTGTGTGTATATATATATATATATATATATATATATATATATATATAATCAATGTAAATATTTGCATAGAATATTAGCACATCTAGGCAAGATTCCCCGCTTGCTTTTTTCCAGAAATACCTCATATACAATGTTACCAATGCACAAGAGAATTCTGGGTAATATATGCAAATTAGATATGCAAATTCTCAGTTTTTATATATATATATATATATATATATACACACACACAAAAAAGAATTGGCACTCACCAACATCACCAACCACTCTGTGCACTGCTGTAGACATCCAAAAGATCAATATTTGAGGATCAGGATCCGGTGTTGATCCTATAAAATCTTCAAAAATAAGCAGGCACCAAGAGATATTTCAAACACCTTTAATGTGTTATACAAAATCCCATAACGTTTCGGCCCCTCACAGAGGCCTTGGTCACATGGAAGCACACAACATGTGTTTATCCAAAAAAAAAAAAAAAAAACTTTATTGGAAAAAAAGTTTGAAAAGTCATATAGATAACATGTAAAAACATGTAAAAATACAAAATCCAATTGCAGGCCTGCAACGAGGTTTAGAACAAACATGTTTCGGGCCAAGTCTCAGCCCTTGTTCACTGGCATGTATATACTGTATATATATAAATATGCATGTATGCATATATATATATATTTCTAGGCTTGTCCAAAGTGTATCTAAAAAGTTTTGATATATACTTGTTGGAGAAAAAAGAAGTTTATAAGCCACTGATTGACTATCCTGTGCACATAGAGGGATACCATAATATTGACCTGGTAAACTTAAATCACTGTTTATAAATTTCAGTTCTATGAGAACACTAAAAGTATGGATTTTAAAGGGACATGAAATCCAAATATTTTTCTTTCATAATTCAGAGCATACAATTTTATATAACTTTCCAATTAATTTCTATTGTCTATTTTTTTTCTCTTTGCATCCTTTGTTGAAAAGTATACCTAGGTAGGCTCATAAACTGCTGATTGGTGGCTGCACATATATGCCTCTTGTCATTGGCTTTCAGCTAGCTCCCAGTTATGCATAATACCCCTTCAAGAAATGATACCAAGAGAGTGAAAAAAAATAATAGAAGTAAATTGGGAAGTTGTTTAAAATTGTATGTTCTATCTGAACCATGAAAGAAAATGTTTGGTTTTCATGTCCCTTTAAGGATTAGTTTAGGTGAGGGCAGGTTAATAACCATAGTTACTGGTCAGCTGATTATTTTACCTGTGCTCTAGTTCAGATATCCTACAAAACCTGACCTTGTAGTGTTCCATCAGAGCTGAAATTGAGAAACACTGACCTAAATATTATGAGGTCTTTTCATTAGGGATATATATGTGTTATGTGTATCTGTGTGCTTGTTTTTGTGCATATACATGTTAGTGAGTGTATGTGCGTACGCTTGCAGGTGTTTGTATATTGACACACACACACACACATATATACTGTATATATATATATATATACACTGTGGTGTTCTGTGTGCTTCCTCTAAGCATGCTCAAAATGTATTAAAACGAGATGGCTTTAAAACGGTACACCTCGGCAACCAATGCTTTTTATTATTCACCAAAAAAAAAAAAAACACCTACTAGACAATAAAAGAGGCATGACATATTTCATAATAATAGGTTAATAAGTGGTTTGCTAGTACACTTAACTTTTAACAGCTCAAAAAATACTAATCCAGTTCACTTCACATTTCCATCATTTCATTAATACATTCAATTAAAAGTTACATAAACCTGATAAAGATGAACCCCTTAGTGGCATGACTTACCCTGTACGTCATATGTCATTAAGATTTTTTTTTATGCCAGTTACAGTGTGGGTCTAAAATACTTGTAATAAATGCACGCCTCACTCCAGGAGGCATTCGGCTACAATGTGGTCTTGTCGCTGATAGTAAGACCCATGCTTATTAACCCTTTAGTCTAGTAATGACAGCTGATGTACAGGGTGTTGTTAATGGGTTAAACATTGCAAGGTCTTGCAAACTTTCTTTTAAAGGCACTGTCTAATTTTTTTTTATTATTTAAAAAGAAAGAAAACACTTTTACTACCCATTCATCAGTGTTGCATAACTAACATTGTTATATTAATATACTTCATTTCCTCTAAGTGTGCCTATTTCTAAGTCCCAGCAGGCCGTTCCGTATTTCAGTGCTTTTTATTAACTCTTTAAATCTTGTACAACAGTCAGATGATGCTATATAAATAACATTGTGCTCACTCCCATGGAGAATGATAAATGGTTATTCAGGAACCAGCACTGATTGGCTTAAATGCAAGATTGTAAAATGCACTGAGATAAGGGGCAGTCTGTAGAGGTTTAGATACAGGTAATCATAGAGGTAAACATTATTTTAATATAACAGTGCTGGTTATGCAAAACAGGACAATGGGTAATAATAGGGTTTATATATCTTTTAAAACAATTAAAAAATTAAAGTAGACTATTTTACAAATGTACATTCTGTGTTACATCTGAAAAGATTAGAGAGTTGGTGGATATGATAACTGCTTAGCATCTACTCAGCAAATCATTCACACTGGTATGTTGGCTGTGCAATTTGTGTATCCAAATTAAGGTATTTTTAAACAAATCAACAAATCTGAAATAATGGGAAAAAAGTCTTAGCAGGTTTACACAATGAAAGCAATGTTGCTATTTCAGGTTAATGCTAATTAATAACATGCTCCTCTTTGTAATAATATAGTGAATGAGCAAAGGGAAACAGCGTGAATTCCTTTTCCTGTCACTGTTCATTAATCCCCTCTTAATTAAAAGAAAAGATAATGCTTCCTATTGAGTGCACTGAAGAAATGAACAAAGAAATATGGGGGATATGAAAGATGATCATTCTCTCTAAAATCATTTATTTGTGAACACTGTTCATCTCAATTTTAAACAGGTCAAAACAGCAGAGGTTAAACAGAAAACCATTGGCTTGTTCATGTAGTGATATATGGTGCAGGACTGAAAAGACATTATACTAAATTTCCCTTATTCTAGAAGTTTCTTCACAGTGCATTAAGCTGTTAGGCATTGGAATGCTATTATCCATTAAAACAGGTTTCAAATGCAGTTGTTTCAAAATTGCAATAACAAATTTCCACCCCAAAATATTATTTTTTTTATCAAAAGGTCTTACTGGCAATTAAAAGGTTTGTCCACAGGGGTGTACTATCAATTGAGACTGGGAGGCCGAATTATCAAGCTCTGAATGGAGCTTGATGCCCCTGTTTCCGTGCGAGCCTCTGATGCTGCGGTCTGTAATCCACCCGATCCTATATGATCTGGCTGATTGACACACCCTGCCAGTGGACGATTGGCCACAAATCTGCAGGGGGCGGCATTGCACAAGTAGTTCTAGTGAACTGCTTGTGCAATGATAAATGCTGGCAGCGTATGCTGCCGGCATTCAGCGATGTCTGTCGAACATGATACGATACAGCAAATCATGTCGGACAGACATTGATAAATTGGCCCCTGGGTTTTTACCTCAATGGGGCCCGGCTGGGCCTGCAATATAAAATGATGTCACTACAGGGGTGCCAGGGATCCCCTTTTTCCTAGAGAAAAAGGGCTCACATGTTCAGGAAAGTGAAGGAATTTGCCTTTACAATATGGTAGCAAAGATTTCAGGATGGCTGTCATAGTGTTACTGTAAAGAAAAACTTGGCACAATATTTGTACATGAAGACTGCACAGAGCCTCTCCCATGGCACAGACTAAGTGGGCAGAAAGATGAGTCACAGTCACAGTCACAGAAAAGCAGTTCCTCTTCTCCCATGTGGCTGCTGGTTCAGCTTTTGCTGAATGCTATCAGTCAGAAAAGAAACTGATGAAATTGGGGACTAGCTAAAGCTTTTCCCCTGAGGACAAGCAAAGGTCAAGTTCAGCCCCTGCTTATGCAAGTTTATTATTATTATTATTATTATTATTATTGTTGTTGTTCAGTGTCAGAATGATTCTTGTGAAAGATCGTTATGCTAAAATATGTGCAAATCTAGTTGTGTGGTGATATTTCACAAGCACAAATCTGGCACTGAAAAATAGTCAAAGTTCACGAGAGGCCACCTACTTCTGCAGCTGCCAAATGCCCATGCCTAATAATTAAATGTCATGGTCAGAGAGGACAAATTATGCTAGTGTGTATATATATATATATATATATATATATATCTACACACAGTATATATATACACACACTGTACATATACAGTGCTGGAAATTTCCACTAGGCCCAGTCGGGTAAAAAAAAATCCATTTTTTTTTCGATCTTTAAGGGGTCATTAAACACGAAATACATTTTATAAACACACACCTCCCTCTAGTCCTGGGTGCCGCCATGTTGAAATCTTTCTTTCACTGCATTACAGTGTTTGCACATGTGCAGCAACTCTTCCTCCGCATCCATATAAAGTGGGCAGTGCATGAAATTTATTTAGTGTTTAATGTCCCTTTAACATTGAGCGGACTAGTAACTTTTTAACACTGAGCTAGTTACTTTGCTACCCTGACTAGTAATTCACAGTAATAACTTTACAACCCAGTATATATATATATATATATATATATATATATATATATATATATATATATATATATATATATATATATATAATCAATGTAAATATTTGCTTAGGAAATTAGCACATCTAGGCAAGTATCCTCGCTTGCTTTTTCCCAGAAATACCTCATATACAATGTTACCAATACACAAGAGAATTCTGGGTAAGACATGCAAATTAGATATGAAAATTCTCTTTTTTTTATATATATATATATACTTGATTGTATTTACATTTTGATTATAAGCAATAAACTTGGAATAAGCAGCTTGAAATAGCAAAAATGCTTGTAGAAAAAGCTATTAGTTTCAGTGGCATATGCATATATGATGTAAGTACCCTGAGCACTAACATTCAAAGCATGCTTCCATTCAAAACAGAAATGTACTCATGCACATTTAAATTTTGACTGTAATAACCGTTTAAAGAAAAAAACAAAGTTAAAGGGGGATTTTATTTTACATTTTTAATGTGCCCTAAATTATCTGTTTTACCTGTTAGAGTTTATTAAATTGTTAACAAATATCCTTTACCTTTATTTTGCCATTTAAAATAGATGGGGCTTTTTCATTGAAACTACCACCAATGCTGAAAATATGAATACTTCATTATTCTATATAGGAAATACATTTAATCAAGAAATAGCTAGCAGCAATTATGTTCTCATTGTGGTTAGCGATGGGTAATAACATTTTCATTTTCAATTTCTCTTCCTAAGTATTGTGTAAAGTCTGATGGAGAAAATAAGGAGTCCATATTGTACAAAAAAGGTTAGTTAAGACTTAGTGGTCTGCTTCTTCTTCAGGCTCAGCCCATTTATGTGGGCATTTTCTTGCTAGCATTGGATTGAAGCTTCAATCAGCAAAACAGCTATTTCATATAAAAATAAACTTAAAGGAGTAATTCCCCATACATTCTATACTCTGCAGCTACTATAACAGGTCATGGGAACACATTAAGGGGAAACCAAACACAACATCCCTTTAGAGTATTATTAAACCAATGATTTCTTTATTTATACGTTAAAGCAATGTTCCCTTAAAAAAATCAAATCTGTTTTTATTGTAAATACATAATAAACAGATTCTTTGTTCCTAATCTTGCATTTGAGTGCCACAGAAACAGTGCTGAAAGTATGTCTTTAAAGAAAAAATAAGTTTACTTTAATATGTTTCCTATTATATTGCTGATAAAAGCATAGAAACTCAGACATGGACATTAGATAAGGTCGCCCAACTCTCTGTTTTAAAGGTTTGGATTATATCTGATCTTTGGCCTTTCTTGAAACCCAGAGGCTCTATGTCTGTCCCCAGTGTGTTTAAATTTCATTATAAATATTGGCCTTTGGATCAGCAGACTTACAGTGCAGTTTATTTAATGATCTATGGGAATGCTGGAATACTTTTTTTTCTTTCTTTCAAATATGGGTATTTATTAATTTTACATTTCATCTCTACATTGAATAACATAGAATTTATCCAAAACCAAAATAATTATTGTCATATCAGACATTATTGGTCATATTATTTATACAACTTTCTACTATTTATGTCCACAGTTTTTATATTTTTTTGCACTGCATTTATACATTCTAGACTTTAATATTCCCTTGTAGAATGTTAGTTCTGCATGGATGTCTGGATTTGAGACATTAAAAGGACATTAAAGTAATATTAGACATCCATAATTCGGACAGAGCATGCAATTTTAAACAACTTTCCAATGTAATTATTTTATTTAATTTGCTTCCTTTTCTTGTTATATTTTGTTGAAGGGTTTATCTAGGTAAGTTTAGAAGCAGAAATGAATTTTCGTGAAAGCTGCTGATTGGTAATTACATATATATGCCTATTGTCATTGGCTCACCCATTGTGTTCAGTTTGAAACCAGTAGTGCATTGCTGCTCATTCAACCAAGAGAATGAAGCAAATTTTATAATAGAGGTAAAATGGAAACTTGTTTAAAATTGTATGATCTATCTAAATCATGAAAGAAACGTTTTGGTTTCATGTCCCTTTAAGGAGACTGTCCTTTAAGAATGTGCTCTCAAGCCTTAAAGGAATAGAAAGGACAAACATGAAACGTGCATGGGTGCATTTCAATTTGAATTATAAGCATTTTTGCTGTATACTTCAATTAGCAAAAATGATTCTAGTAAAAGTTATTACCATTTTTCTGCAGCATACGCACATATCCCGTGAAGGCCGGTGCATCAGCATTCTAACACCATACCTTCTCAGAGAGTTGGTAGCAGTGTGTATTGCTTCTGAAGATGTGATTTATGTCACACAAGCCACTGCTGACTCTCTGCGAAGGTGTGCTGTTTTAATACTGGTGTACGGGCCTTGAAAGTATATGTGTGCGTATGCTGCAGTAAAACAGTAATCATTTTTATTAGAAGCGTTTTTGCTAATGGAAATATATAAAAAAAAATATTATATTTCAAATTGGAATGCACATTTAATTTTTTTACCTTTCTGCCTCTTTAAAGGGACAGTAAAGTAAAAAAAAACTTTCATGATTTAAATAGGGAATGTAATTTTAAACAACTTTCCAATTTACTTTTATTACCAATTTTGCTTTGTTCCCTTGGTATTCTTAGTTGAAAGCTAAACCTAGGAGGTTCATATGCCAGTTTCTTAGACCTTGAAGGCCGCCTCTAATCTGAAAGCATTTTGACAGTTTTTCACCACTAGAGGGCGTTAGTACATGTGTTTCACACAGATAACATTGAGCTCAGGCACGTGAAGCTCCTAGGGGTCAGCACTGATTGGCTAAAAATGCATGTCTATCAAAAGAACTGAAATAAGGGGGCAGTTTGCAGATGCTTAGATACAAGGTAATCACAGAGGTAAAAAGTATATTATTATAACTGTGTTGGTTATGCAAAACTGGGGAATGGGTAATAAAGAAATGATCTACATTTTTAAACAACAACAATTCTGGTGTTTACTGTCCCTTTAAGGAACTGTCTTGTCTTGAGCTTGTTATAAATTATTTAGCACACAATCTATAACTAGTTTTTTATTTAACCAGAAGAAAATACTTTCTAAGATATTAAGGGATGTCAAAAAGTCTATTAATTTTCCCCTTCTTAGTGTGAAAAAAATAATTATTCAGAAATTTGATGTATGAAGCATTCGATCTTTTGATTAGGAAGACCCATTACAATAAGTATGTATTTCTGGAATACAATCACCAGATATGATTCATTTGAAGAGAAACTTTCCTAGCTGAGGTTAAGACCAAAACAGGATTATGGTCATTTCAAAGTAAGCCATGAAAGAGTTAAAGGGTTTGAAATATCTTGACTTATCTGCAGGGGTTTAAACTTCTAATTAGCCCAGTATAGACATTTTGTAAATAGATTAACACCTTTTTTGAAGCACTATTTTTAATAATAGCCAAAATTCACCAATCACTTGTCTGTTTTAGAGGATCCTCAGTCTGTCATTTTGATAGAAACATTTTTTTACTACAATTAAATATTTTATATTGCAAAATGTCCTATATCCCAGAACTAAAAGTAGATTCCATGAAATGTAAGAATTCCATGTAGAAAAACTGAATAATCACGGGAGAGGCAATTTATTTATTTCCAGAAAGTATATAAATAAATGCACTGGTATTAGGTTGTGCAAGAAACTGTACTCAGGATTTCTAAGATATCTTCCATAAACTATTGATGTATTGTGTTCCAGTTTCCATAAAGTGAAACTGCTCCCATACTTTACTATGCATGGAACTGGCTGAGGTTTTATTAATTTTCAGATGGAAAGAAATCAGCTCTGTTATGCTTTTGTAACTGTGTGATTTTCAGCAATAAAGGAACTCTAGTTTCACTAGGGAATGCAGTGCTATTCCATTTGTGTTACTGTTCTATACCCTTTGGGAAGAGGATTATTATACTGCACCCATGGACTGCGGAGGAATTTCCTTTTAAAAAACCACTAAAGTCAAAATTCAACTTTTCTTATTAAGATAGAGCGCACAATTGTACTTTCCAATTCACATCCCTTCCAGTACCTACATATGCATAATTTTTTTTAAATACACATTTTCTCAGTTACCAGCTCCTACTGAGCAAATGCAAAATTCACAGAATATACATTTATGCATTTTTGATTGGCTGATCGCTGTCACATGATGCAGTGGGAAGGAAAAATAACTGAAATTTGTCAGAAAACTACTACACATGTGAAATTCAAACTAAGTGCTTTTGCATTGTCTATTTATTATGCATTTATTGATGAAACTATTCTACTGTGTTTAGTAGCCCGTTAATATGTTTCAGATATCAGTCTCAGTCAAACATCACATCTTCAGTCTGTTCCATTAAGCTTCCACTCCTTTTAGTCAACTGCATTGGAAAATAATAAAGCATTGAATATTGATAAGGTACCAAACTAAATGTACTGTAACAAATTCTCTTTGTCTTGCTTTAGCTTTCGCAGCACCTTAAAGATCAAGGGAATGGAGGAAATATATAAGTTAATATTTATAGGTTGAGAGCTTTTGACAGATTGTCCACCTGATGATTGGTCTCTGTCAGGATGAAATAAGCAAATGCCTTCTTCAGAAGAAGTCTCCTCATCAGCTTCATTCTTCTGCGAGTATCTAATTTAAAAAAACATTTTTAAAATAACAAAACTGATTTTCAACCTAAAGTTGCTTTAGAGGTCCCCCAGACATTCAATCTGTAGTGCTTAAAAAAGCGAAGTGTTACCCACACTGTTACCTTGCTGGTGTCTGACATCCTGGATGAAGGTGATAAACTTAACTTTGATGCAGGAGATTACTTCTTATATGACAAGTTAATTAAAAAAAAACAAAAAAACTACAGGTTGTTTAAAAGCAGATGTCAGGATCTTCTGTGCTAATCCAGAAGAAAAGCCACAAACTCTGCTTTTTCTAGATTTAGCTTTAATTAGACCAGAAGAATGAAGAAACATTTAGGGAAGATATTTGCCAGTAAAACAATCTTCCAGATTTTCTAGTTAGAACTATAGAGATGTAATTGTAATTTATGTCATCATGAGACCTACCCCTGATTTTCACCAGAAAAAAAAAAATATAAACTTCAGGAATACCTGCTAATTAAGTTCTATTATCCTAGGAATAATTTGATTCTGTTTCTTGATTTATCCATTGATAAGACATTCTGCTGATTAGACTTGGAGTTGGCATTCCACCAAGGGAAACATCTCAGAGGCTTCTTGAAAAAATTAAGGCTTTCTTGGGTCTCACTTTTTTATTGTTTTTGGACATTGTTCATGTGACATTGTCACCTTGTCATGAGCATTTTGCAAATTCTTCTGAACTTTTCTCAATGTAAGATATTCTTCTCTCATTGTTTCTGAGTGACACAATTCTATCTAAATCCATATATTGGTTTAAAGGGACAGTAAAGTCCAAATAAAATGTCATGATTCAGATAGGGCATGTCATTTTAAACAACTTTCCAATTTACATTTAGCATCAAATTTGCTTTGTTCCCTTGGTATTTTATGTTAAAGGCTAAACCTAGGTAGGCTCATAGGCTGATTTCTAAGACTCTTAGTCCACCTCTTATCTCACTGTCTGGCTAGGAATAGCAAATAGCATGTACTGTTTGTTCATGTGTGCCATATAGATAACATTGTGCTCACTCCAGTGGAGTTATTTAAGAGTCTGTCCTAATTGCCTGAAATCCAAGTATGTCAAAAGATCTGAGATTAGGAGACCGTCTGCAGAAGCTTAGATACAAGGTAGTCATAGAGGAAAAAAGTATATTAATATAACAGTGTTGGCTATGTAAAACTGGGGAATGGTAAATATAGGGATTATCTATCTTTTAGACAATGACATTTTTGGTGTTGACTTTCTCTTTAATAAGACCTTTACTAGTGAGAGCTTCCTATTGTGTTTGATTGTAACCTATGGAAGTAACTTGCTAAATGTATACTCTTCTATTGGAAAATAGAATCTTATCTTATCTTTTTTTTTTTTAAATACTTTTTATTGACACAAAAATGGGTACAATTATAGAACAGGAAAAATATCGTATTAGCATCACATAAGCAAAATTATACATATATTCCTCTCTTATTCTCAGAACAGTGTTCGAGGAAAGTAAAGTCAAGTACCCATAATTGAGTTTTCCAAACCCTCACATCCAACCACCTTAACTCTCAATCTGAGGGGACAAAACAGAAACAAGAAAAAAGAAAAGGAGAAAATAAAAAAAAATAAAATAAAAAAAAAATTCTCTCTTATCTCTCTTGCCACCCCCCGCCCCTCCCCCATGTTCCCCTCCTCCACCCTCACAATTCGACCACATTTAGTACCATTCAACAGGAAAAACCCCCTGTAGTATCAAAGTTTCAAAATACTCTGATCTTCGGAGGTTGTTAATAAGGGAAAACTGAATATCTTGTGGATAAGATAAGATAACTTTTAACCATTTAAAAAGAAAAAACTTTAATCTTTTGCATTTGTAAAGCCGAGATACTCAATTGTTCGAAGATTATTTGGGAATATATTGAATTTGTGAAGCATGACAATGAGGGGGCCTTTTTACTTTTCCAGTTTTTTAATATTAGGTTACGCCCCAACATAATCGCTGTGTTAATAAGATTAACATTATCTCTGTTCGTCTCTGAGTTACAAAGAAGGAATATGTGCTTAGATTCAATTTTTATCCTGTTGTCTAGTCTTTTATTAAGCCAGAATTCTATTTTGGTCCAAAACTGCAGGATTTTGGGGCAATTCCAGAAACAGTGTATTATATCTGCCATAGAATAATTACATCTAGAGCACGTATTTAAGGAATTCATATTCCATTTAGACATTTTTTTAGGTGTAAGATAGGCTTTGTTGAGTAGCTTTAAATGCGATTCTTTCCAAGACGTAGAGATAGGAGCACACCTAACCCATTTGAGACTTAGCCTCAATATGTCTGGAGAAATGTCCGGGTCAAGGGTATTCCATTTCTCACAAAGACTATTAACTATTAACTGACCTTGCTTAGCTAACATAATTTTATAGAGTAGGTCGATACTATGTTTACCTGCTTTATAGCATATTAGATATTTTTCAATTTGGCCCCATCGTTCATCTTCAGACTCTGATATTTTACTTTCTACTATAAAATGTCTAACCTGGAGGTAAGCATAAAAGTTTTTACTTGAAAGAGAGAATTCTTTAGCAATGTCTTCGAATGTTCTCGTCTGGAGATGGTTGTTTAGGCATTGAAAAACATATATTAAGCCTTTTTGCGCCCAGACATTATACACTTCGTAAGATAGACCAGGAATAAATTTTGGATTACCTCGTATTGGGAGAAATGGAGATATTTCAAACTTGAGTTTAAGTAATTTATTTAATTTTTGCCAGGCTTCTATAGTATTCCGTATTACTATCAGATTTTTGATGTCGTATGGCAACTGTGCTGTTGGGCAGTGTAACAGAGCTTTCAATATATATGGGGCGCACAATTGTTCTTCCATACTACAATATGTAAGATGGTTAGCTTCTGCTAGCCAATCAAATGCGAAGCGCGCGAGTATGGCTATATTATATTTTTTAATGTCAGGGAGAGATAGACCACCTTCTTCAAACTTGAGTACTAATTTTGTTATAGATAGCATATGTCTCTTATTGTTCCATAAGAAATTGCTACACTCCCTGTTAAATCTTTTTATGTCCTGTTCCTTTATGAATAGTGGTAGATTTTGCATTATGTAAATTAATTGGGGCAATAATATAGTTTTTATAATCATCACCTTAGCCGAAAGGGAGATAGGAAAAGCGATCCATCGTTGTAATTTCTCAGAGGTTTTTTTTAAAAAAGGTGGAGTAGTTTAGTTTGTACCATTGGTTAGGGTCAACATGAAATTTTATCCCTAGATAATTAATACTCACAGACTCTTGAAAGGGATGTTCTTGTATACTTTTTTTGGTCTTGCGTAACCATAGGATTTCGGTTTTACTGGTATTAATTTTGTACCCTGAGATAGAACTAAATTTATCAATAATATTTAAAGCCTGTGGTATATTTCTTTTGGTATTTCTAACAAATAATAGCAGATCATCTGCATATAAAGATAATACTAATTTTTCTTGTCCTAGCCTAATACCTTGCAGCTCTTGCCTCAATATAATTGCTAAAGGTTCTATCGCCAGGTTAAACAACAAAGGAGAGAGTGGGCATCCCTGTCTCGTTCCCCTGTATAGAATTAGATTTGGAGTATAACTATTGTTAATTAAAATACTAGACCGTGGGTGATCATATAAGATTTTAATAAATTGTAGAAAGTGTCCTGAAAAACCAAAAAAATCCAATGCAGTGAATAAATGATCCCAAATCACAGAATCAAATGCTTTTTCGGCATCAATGGTGATTAATGCGAAATCCTGGTTTTCTGTTTTCTTATCTGCTGTTTTGTTCCAAAAATGGTCTAACACCAAGGCTACTTTCCGACTGTTTTTAATGGAAGATCTTTGATACATAAAGCCTGTTTGGTCAGAATGAATAATAGGGTCTAGACAAGCTTTCAATCGGTTTGCTACAATATGAGTTAATAACTTATAGTCGACATTGAGAAGTGAAATAGGTCTATACGACTTGGGGTCTAATGGATTTTTCCCTTTTTTCAGGATCAGTGAGATGATAGACTCGGAAAAATATTTAGACATATTAAGACCATTAATATAGTATTGGTTATATAGTAAAACTAAGCTATCTGCTATCTCTGTCCTAAGTATTTTGTACATCTCGGCAGGTATCTGATCTGGACCCGGCGCTTTATTAGCCTTAGCATTATTTATAGCTTCCAAAACTTCCTCTTTCGTTATAGATCTATTAAGAACAGTGACTGACTCTTGCGAGATTTTAGGTAATATAACCTGATGCCAGAAGTTATTCTTATTCTCAGTGTTTATTTCTTTTGCAGCATATAAATTTTGATAGAATTCTAAAAAAACTTTTTTGATTTTAGTCTGATCTGTGACTCTATCTTGCCCATCATTTATTGCTTCTATTATATTGGATTTTGTCCTAGTTTTATCTAGCCTGGATAGGAATTTGGCCGACTTCCCGAAGTGGCCTTTATATTTAGTACTTAGTTTAAGTTCTTCCCATGATACCTTTTTTTTAATAAAAATATCCCTTTCTGCTTTAGCCAGTCTATATTTATCTCTGCATTGTTTAGAGGGGTTAATGATATACCTATCATATGCATTCTGAACTTGTTTGGATACCTGGATTTCTCTTTCTTGTAGCTTCTTTTTTTTTGAGGACATATAGGCCTTAATATGTCCTCTGAGATAAGCCTTCGCGGCTTCCCAAAATATGTCTATTTTCCCCCGGTATTCTATATTTAGAGTTTCATATTCCCTCCATTTATGTTTTAGCCAGTTACCAAATTCTAGATTATCTACTAAGAATTTGGGGAAAAAAAAGTTGTTCCTTTCACTGCTCTGCATTGGTTGTACATAGAGATCTAAGGAAACTATAGCATGGTCTGATATCAAGATATCAAATATCTCTGCCTTGGTTTCTAATTTAAGAATTGACGTCGAGATCAAAAAAAGATCTATTCGTGCAAAGGAACCATGGCTTTTAGAGTCACAGGTGAAGGACCTCGTATCTGGATGCTGCAAACGCCATATATCATGGAGCTTTAGATTTTTACAAACTTGTTTAAGAATTTTGGCTTTCTGTTTGGAAAAGGATGAAGTTTTAGGCGAAAATTTATCTAGCGCATCTGTGGGAATTAAATTCAGATCGCCTGCTAGAATTATATTTTGTCCAAGAAATCTAGTTAGCATAACAACTAGATTGTTCCAAAAACTAGGGTCTGTATTGTTAGGGCCATAGACGTTGCAGAACACCAGTCTGAGGCTATTCACCTGTATCTCCAAAACTGCCCATCTAGCCTGGGGATCCAGGATTGTGTTCAGGATACTATAAGATAGTTTTTTGTTTATTAAGATGGCAACTCCTTTTTTCCTTCTGAGACATGGAGTGGCAATCACCTCCCCAACCCACTTACTTTTAAGCTTAACACTTTCCTCGACTTTTAAGTGTGTTTCTTGTAATAGAACTATATCTGGATTGTATTTACCCAATTGGTTGATTATCATTTTCCTTTTAATTGGAGAGGTGATGCCCCCCACATTCCAAGAAAGACACTTAATATTACCCTTCCTTAATAGGGCTATTTAGCTCTTTAGGGGTGAGAGAAGAAAAACACTGAACGAGAGAAAGGGGGAGGGAGAGAGAGACAGAGAGAGAGAGAGAAGAAGAAAAAAAAAAAAAAAAAAAAAATTCATACACACATTTAATTACGACAACCAAATAACAAAAAAATTCCAGCTGGAGCAAAACAAGACCTAATAGGTCTTTTAACATAAATCTTAAGTTGATAAACAGCCAATAAATCCTAGCTATGTTAAACAGGTTTCCCCTTTCTAGTAAGTATATTAGCATGATCCTTCTAGAGGTAAATTTCCACCTGTAAATTCTTAACACTTTCAAATGAGAGATAACTTATGTTTTTGAAAGTACGCTTTAGCTTCTTCTAAATTGTCTAGTCTAGCAATGCCCTCCTTTTCTTCTATGACAATTTTAGCAGGGTACAATAGTTTGGCTAAAAAGCCCTCTTGAATCAGCCTAGAACAAAAAGGTGCCATTTCTTTCCTCTTAAAAGCTGTATCTGCCGAGTAATCCTGAAATAGTAAGATTTTATTTTCATCAATACACAAATCTCGAGCTTTCCTATATGCTCTGAGAATGTTGATTTTGTCTTGGAAATTCAAGAACTTTATCAGAATTGGTCTCCCATTACTTCTACTTCTAAGTGGACCCAGTCTGTGAGCTCTTTCTACCATTATCGGCACCTGCACATGTTCTATACCTAAAGCCTGCGGGAGAGTTATTGCTGCAAATTGTAAGAGATTCTTATATTGTTCTGTCTCAGGTAAACCTATTATTTTTAAATTATTCCGCCGGGAGCGGTCTTCTAAATCATCTATCCTAGCAGTCAAAGTCATATTTTTCTTTTCCAGATCTGATATTTTTTGGAAATGGCTGTTACATATATCTTCTACTGTAGATACTCTGTCTTCTACTTCTGTGAGTCTATTGGCAAATACTTTAAGTTCTGATGATAGACTGGATATTTGATTTTTAAGAAATTCAAATTGGGGCATAAAAATGTCACTCAGCTGAGTGATTAATGGTTGTAGATCTGCTTTTACATTTATACCCTCACTAGTATTGTCCATCATTGCATCTGATGTACGTATCTTCCTATCTTTAGTTTTAGGGGGCATGATCTGTGGAATTGTGGTGTGTGTAGTGAGGAATCTTTCCATATATTCCTAGTGTTGTGAGGGGAAAAGAAAAAAAAAAAAAAAAAAAAAAAGGAGACTAGCCGAAAAAATATGGGCTAGCAACAAAAAAAAAAAAATGTGGTTAAGGGAAACGAATCCCTGTGTGAAGTACTAGTGATTCTAGGGGGTGCAAAAAAGAGAGAAAAAAAAAAAAGTGAAATATTATAGACTAAGTGAATTTAAATGATCATGCCTAAATCAGCCAGTCTTGCTACAGAGAAAATAGTGTAGGAGGATACTTTATCGCTTTTTGCTTCGGTTTGTAGTCCTTGGTAGCCCACAGACCCTTTAGAACATAAGCCACCTAACCCTACAGAGATTACAGTAGTGAGAAAATAGTAAATATCCGTTTACCAGTTTTATCTCTTAGGGGATATACCCAGGTTTTAGTACATCTGGCCTTATATTCAAACACAATTATCTGCAATTTCCAATATACAAGTTACTCCAGTTCGTTACTAAGACCTATGCTTGCGTATATAGCCCCTCTTTATGATTTAGATATTAGATATGCAAATGAGGGAGATATCTAAATACACCCACTTACACCTAAGAGAGGGGAAACAAAAACAGAACAAACAATAAAGACAAATACTTTTATCTTGTGAAATCTGCTACTGGATAAGTTGTATGGGTTTTGACTAAGAATCTGGATTTGTTTGTGATATAATAATTTAACAAACTGCTTCTATAAAGGCTCCTAGACTCAGTATCTTCGCTACAACCTATGTAAATTCCTAATATCTCTTGTTGCCTATGTGGGGGTATAAACCAACAACTTAATAGATATACTCAGCTTGTTATCATAGTTTCATACAGTGTTCTAACAAGATTGTAACTATGTATACCAGATTCCCTGGAGCTATAATGTAGTGCTATGATCAGGTAAGTGCTGCTCCAAAAAAGAAAGAAAAAAAAACATAGACAGAATATTACAACAGAGCAAAAAAACCCAGCTGTATATTATCCCAGTGTCTCTTTAGTTCGTGTGTTTTATTAGCACTGTTTTTGTAAGCCTAGGGCAATAATATTGCCAAAAATAGTTTCCCAAAAAAAAGCAAGATATAGCTTAACACAGAAAAAAGAAAGTACTTGCACGTTAGTAGTCTCAGGAACGGTAGAAGTTGCTCTTGCGTGCACCTAGATGTTATCCAAATGACTTAACCAGGTATGCTGAACAATTGTCCCCGCGTGAAAATTCCTGAGTAATGCCGGTTTCCTGACCGGCGATTAAGCCTGCAGCCCAGCACTTAAGTTAAAGGAGAATCTCCTATTCTTAACACTCCTCTGCCTCAGGGCCAAAAACCCCCGTTACTTCACCTATGGCCAGCCTTAGATCTTGTTCCCACAGCGGCGTCCGTCTTACAGACCAGCTATTCACAACCTTCAGCCAGTTCTGATGCCGCCTCACTCCTTGCGAAAGGGAACCGCCAATCTTTGGAATAGCGGGGTAGGAAGGCGCCGCTCCTACTCCCGCGGATAACCTTGCTGCTCTATGGGCGTATCCGTCTGTCAGAGTACAATCCGGCACTGCTCTGATCCGGAATTCTACCAGGTGGGTAGGCTGCAGTAGCGAGAATCTCCCCGTCAGACACGGAGCAGTCAGCCCGTCCAGACCAGCGTGCAACGCCAATCACCGCCGTCCGCCTCCACTCCGATCCGTCACTCAGCCAGGTGAGTCAGGGTACAGTAACCATAGTTTCTGTGGTAGTGGCAGTATAGTCACCTCAGTCCGCCTCTGCTCTGAACCGCTCCTGCTCCCGCAGGTAGCCTTGTATCTGTTAAAGCTCTATAGGCGGATCGGTCTGTTTGGGTGCAAACCGGCTCTGTTTTGGTCCGTAAGTCAGACAGGTGTATCGTGCAGGTGCGTTAAACTGCAATAGCCCAGAGTTTTATGGCAGTGACAGTGTAATCAGTCCGTCTAGACTGTCATATGGTAATAATCGTTGCTCACAGTGTGAGCTACTTTAGCGTCTCTTGAGTTAATTCTTCAGGTGACAAGGGCATTAGTCTCCGCTTTTAGTGTAAAGTGCACTCTATTTCAGCATAGATAGTTGATCACTACAGCTGTGGCTCTAGCGATTGAGCCTTAATCGGCTAAAGGTAGACTTCCAGGTCAAAAACCCCAACACAGGTAGGGTCGTGTCCTAGGGAGTAAATTGCATACCCCAACAACGGACTATGACCGGTGTAAGATCTCCATCGAGCTCCTGCTTGCAACACGCTGCTTTCGCGTGTTCCATCTAGCTCCTCCTCTCAGGAAGTCCCCCAGAATCTTATCTTATCTTAGTTGGAGGTATTCAATCACCAATGCAAATGAGGTTTTAGTAGAGCCAATGTGGTAATCTTGTCATAAACTCTGTTCTTGCAACTCAATTTTAATAGGGAATGGATACAAACTGGTCACACTGACAGACTTGCTTGCAGAAAAGCCTTACAGTTTTAGAGCAGAATATGTTCTGGGATAGGCAGTTTTTTCAACAGATGCTCTTGATTGACATGTAATTTATGCTTTGGATATGTAATTATGTTACTTCCTCAAACTCATACAAATCCTAAATCCATGCAGCCACTTGATGTAATCTCCTATGGTTGCATAAGACATTCACAGTAGTTATTGCAAATAGGAAACATAAGAAACATTCATGGAACAGCTAAGCTTGCAAATGTAATCCTCCATTCTTTCTAATTCTTCTTTATGTCCTCAGTTATGTTTTTATGAAACTGGGATTTTTCTATGGCAGGATAAGCAGGGGATCTCCCAAACAGTAACAAACCTTCAAAATATTTGAATGTCTGGGGAGCGGGTGGAAGTCATTTTAAGCTTCTGGGTGCTACCCCTTTTTTAAGCTTAGAAGCAGATGACCCAAACTATAGCCATTAGAAGATATTTTACAAATCCATATTATAAATATGATACTTCAAAATAATGTTTTTTTATCCATGCTTAGAGTATTGCCAGATGGCTTAACACACACACAGGTTTTATATTCTTAAGCAGTGGCCATGGGAATAAATATAAAGAACCAAAGTATCAAAAATCATAGTATCTTGCTAATATTTGGTTTCAGATGTTCAGAGACGCAAATAGAGAGCAATGATTCATCATCCCACTGTGGAACCCAGTTGTTCTACCCCTTATCCCTTCTTTCTGTATCCTTCTTTCACCCAATGGCCTCTTGTTATCAAGCCGTCAACCTCAAATACGCTGGAATTCCGCAGCGTATTTGTGGCGAGGCTGATTCGCCTTAGTTATCAAGCACTACACAACGGCAAAAGTAGAATTTAGTGACGTAAGCTTCGATCCGTCGGACTCAGTCCGACACAGATCGATTCTTACGTCACTCCAGATGTTACGCACACAAGTTCGGCACAATCTGACTACTTTTGCTAGTTATCATGTAACCAGCGTACCTGGTTTTCAATCCGCCGCCCTAGAGGTGGCGGATCCCATAGGAATCAATGGGAGTCTGACCATAGCGAAAGTTCATGTTCGCTGCTGCCCGACATCCCATTGATTCCTATGGGAGCTGTCTACACCTAACACGCACCCCAAGTCTAAACACCCCTAATCTGTCCCCCCCTACACCGCCGCAACTAAATAAATGTATTACCCCCTAAACCGCCGCTCCCAGAGCCCACCGCCACTCTAATAAACTTATTAACCCCTAAACCGCCGCTCCCGTACCCTGCCGCCACCTACATAATACCTATTAACCCCTATCCTGCCCCCCTACACCGTCACCACTATAATAAATTTATTCACCCCTATCCTGCCCCCCTATACCGCCGCCACCTATAATAAATTTATTAACCCCTATCCTGCCAATCCCATACCCCGCCGCAAATAAATAAATTGTTTAACCCCTAAACCGCCGCTCCCGGACCATGCCCCAACCTATATTAAACTTATTAACCCCTAATCTGCCCCCCCCCCTACACCATCGCCACCTATAATAAATTTATTAACCCCTATCCTGCCCCCCCTACACCGCCGCAACTATAATAAAATTATTAACCCCTAAACCTAAGTCTAACCCTAACCCTAACACCCCCCTAAATTAAATATTAATTAAATACATCTAAATAAATATTATTCTTATTAACTAAATTAATCCTATTTAAAACTAAATACTTACCTTTAAAATAAACCCTAATATAGCTACAATATAAATAATAATTATATTGTGGCTATTTTAGGATTTATATTTATTTTACAGGTAACTTTGTATTTATTTTAGCTAGTTAGAATAGTTATTAAATAGTTATTAACTATTTAATAACTACCTAGCTAAAAGAAATACAAAATTACATGTAAAATAAATTCAGCTCTTTTGCCTGTAAAAAAAGAATGCAACCCCCCCAACATTAAAACCCACCACCCACATAACCCTAATCTAACCCAAACCCCCCTTAAATAAACCTAACACTACCCCCCTGAAGATCATCCTACCTTTAGCCGTCTTCAGCCAGCCGACCACCGATGGAACAGAAGAGGAGATCCACAGCGGCCGAAGTCTTCATCCAAGGGGCGCTGAAGAAGTCTTCCATCTGACTGAAGTCATCATCCAAGGGGCGTTGAAGAAGTCTTCCAACAGAAGACAGCCAATAGAATGCAAGCTCAATCTGATTGGCTGATTGGATCAGCCAATCCGATTGAATTTCAATTGGATTGGCTGATTTAATCAGCCAATCAGATTTTTCCTACCTTAATTCCGATTGGCTGATAGAATCCTATCAGCCAATCGGAATTCGAGGGACGCCATCTTGAATGACGTCACTTAAAGGAACCGTCATTCGTCATTCAGTCGTCGGTGGAAGAAGATGGCTTCTCATCGGCTCGTCTGAAGATGGCTCCGCTCCGGATGGATGAAGATTGAAGACGCCGCCTGGATGATGACTTCAATCGGATGGAAGACTTCTCCAGCGCCCCTTGGATGATGACTTCAGTCGTATGGAAGACTTCTTCAGCGCCCCTTGGATGAAGACTTCGGCTGCTGCGGATCTCCTCTTCTATTCCATCGGTGGTCGGCTGGCTGAAGACGGCTAAAGGTAGGATGATCTTCAGGGGGGTAGTGTTAGGTTTATTTAAGGGGGGTTTGAGTTAGATTAGGGGTATGTGGGTGGTGGGTTTTAATGTTGGGGGGGTTGTATTTTTTTTTTACAGGCAAAAGAGCTGAATTCTTTGGGGCATGCCCCGCAAAAGGCCCTTTGAAGGGCTGGTAAGGTAATAGAGCTGTTAACTATTTAATGTAGAATAGGGTAGGGAATTTTTTTTATTTTGGGGGGCTTTGTTATTTTATTAGGGGGCTTAGATTAGGTGTAAGTAGCTTAAAATTGTTGTAATATTTTTGAAATGTTTGTAACTTTTTTTTTGTAACTTAGTTTTTTTTATTTTTTGTACTTTAGTTAGTTTATTTAATTGTATTTAATTGTAGTTATTTGTAGGTAATTTATTTAATTAATTTAATTTAATAGTGTAGTGTTAGGTTTAATTGTAACTTAGGTTAGGATTTATTTTACAGGTAATTTTGTATTTCTTTTAGCTAGGTAGTTATTAAATAGTTAATAACTATTTAATAACTATTCTAACTAGCTAAAATAAATACAAAGTTACCTGTAAAATAAATATAAATCCTAAAATAGCTACAATGTAATTATTAATTGCATTGTAGCTATCATAGGGTTTATTTTACAGGTAAGTATTTAGTTTTAATAGGAATAATTTATTTAATGATAGTGTAGTGTTAGGTGTAATTGTAACTTTGGTTAGTTTTTATTTTACAGGTAAATTTCTCTTTTTTAACTAGGTAGCTATTAAATAGTTATTAACTATTTAATAGCTATTGTACCTAGTTAAAATAAATTGAAATCTGCCTGTAAAATAAAAATAAATCCTAAAATAGCTACAATATAATTATTATTTATATTGTAGCTATATTAGGGTTTATTTTAAAGTTAAGTATTTAGTTTTAAATAGGATTAATTTAGTTAATGAGAATAATATTTATTTAGATGTATTTAATTAATATTTAAGTAAGGGGGGGTGTTAGGGTTAGACAGGTTTAGGGGTTAATAATTTTATTATAGTTGTGGCGGTGTAGGGGGGGCAGGATAGGGGTTAATAAATTTATTATAGGTGGCGACGGTGTAGGGGGGGCAGATTAGGGGTTAATAAGTTTAATATACCGGGAGTGGCGGTTTAGGGGCTAAACAATTTATTTAGTTGTGGCAGGGTACGGGATCGGCAGAATAGGGGTTAATAAATTTATTATCCCTTAACGACACGAGTCGTACAGGGTACGTCGCACACAACCTGGTCTTTAAAGACCAGCGACGTACCCTGTACGACTTTGGGGATTAAAGTGTGGTCTGTGGGGGGGGGGGAAGCTACACTACAGAAATAAAAAAAATAAAAAATAAATAAAAAAAAACACATTTGTATTTGCAAACAGGGTACTGGCAGACAGCTGCCAGTACCCAAGATGGCTCCCAGTAAGGTAGAGGTGAAGGGTTAGAGAGCTGTTTGGGGGGGATCAGGGAGGTTGGGGGCTAAGGGGGGGTCCTACACAGCTGAATATGTAAAGATGCCATACATTTTTTTTTTAAATTTTTAAATATACCTTTTATTTTAGTACTGGCAGACTTTCTGCCAGTACTTAAGATGGCGGGGACAATTGTGGGGTGGGGGAGGGAAGGGAGCTGTTTGGGAGGGATCAGGGGGTCTGATGTGTCAGGTGGGAGGCTGATCTCTACACTAAAGCTAAAATTAACCCTGCAAGCTCCCTACAAGCTCCCTAATTAACCCCTTAACTGCTAGCCATAATACACGTGTGATGCGCAGCAGCATTTAGCGGCCTTATAATTACCAAAAAGCAACGCCAAAGCCATATATGTCTGCTATTTCTGAACAAAGGGGATCCCAGAGAAGCATTTACAATCATTTATGCCATACTTTGAAAAGTTGTTTGTAAATAATTTCAGTGAGAAACCTAAAATTGTGAAAAACTTTACGTTTGATCGCATTTAGCGGTGAAATGGTAGCATGAAATATACCAAGATGGGCCTAGATCAATACTTGGGGTTGTCTACTACACTACACTAAAGCTAAAATTAACCCTAGACACTCCCTACATGCTCCCTAATTAACCCCTTCACTGCTGGGCATAATACACGTGTGATGCGCAGTGGCATTTAGCGGCCTTCTAATTACCAAAAAGCAACGCCAAAGTCATATATGTCTGCTATTTCTGAACAAAGGGGATCCCAGAGAAGCATTTACAACCATTTATGCCATAATTGCACAAGTTGTTTGTAAATAATTTCAGTGAGAAACCTAAAGTTTGTGAAAATATTTGGGAAAAAGTGAACAATTTTTTTTATTTGATTGCATTTGGTGGTGAAATGGTGGCATGAAATATACCAAAATGGGCCTAGATCAATACTTTGGGATGTCTTCTAAAAAAAATATATATACATGTCAAGGGTTAATCAGGGATTCCTGAAAGATATCAGTGTCCCAATGTAACTAGCGCTAATTTTGAAAAAAAGTGGTTTGGAAACAGCAAAGTGCTACTTGTATTTATGGCCCTATAACTTGCAAAAAAAGCAAAGAACATGTAAACATTGGGTATTTCTAAACTCAGGACAAAATTTAGAAACTATTTAGCATGGGTGTTTTTTGGTGATTGTAGATGTGTAACAGATTGTGGGGGTCAAAGTTAGAAAAAGTGTGTTTTTTTCCATTTTGTCCTAATATTTTATCATTTTTTTAAAGTAAATGATAAGATATGATGAAAATAATGGTATCTTTAGAAAGTCCATTTAATGGCGAGAAAAACGGTATATAATATGTATGGGTACAGTAAATGAGTAAGAGGAAAATTACAGCTAAACACAAACACCGCAGAAATTTAAAAATAGCCCTGGTCCTTCAGGGAAAGAAATTGAAAAATGGCCTTGGTCCTTAAGGGGTTATAGGTGGCGGCAGTATAGGGGGGGCAGGATAGGGGTTAATAGGTATTATGTAGGTGGCGGCAGGGTCCGGGAGCGGCGGTTTAGGGGTTAATCAGTTTATTAGAGTGGCGGTGGGCTCCGGGAGCGGCGGTTTAGGGGTTAATACATTTTTAACAATTGCGGCGGGGTCTAGGAGCAGCGGTTTAGGGGTTAATAACTTTATTTAGTTGTGGGGGGCTCCGGGGGCTCCGGTATAGGGGGTAGAACAGTATAGTTTTTGTGGGTGCTTAGTGACAGCTTGTCAATAAAGCTGTAAAAAAGGCTTAGAGCAGCGAGATCGGATGAGTAATAACTATCACAGTCTGCTGCTCATCGCCCCGTACTTGGTGCGCGGCTTTTTGACAGCTTTATTGATAACTTTGGTGAGATTTTTCAGGTCCGCGGCGGCGATGGTAGGCAAGCTTAGGCGGGCGTATTGGGCCGGCGAAGGCAGGTAAGTAGACACGTTGATAACTAGAGGTCTATGCCTCTTAATTCTCCTGCTTTATCACCAATGCACTTCAAACATCTTTAAAATATTAAGTACATACTATTACTTTAAGGATATCCACTTCATGATTATAACTTAGCTCTCCATATCTTTGGACTTCACCAGGGCTTTCCAACCTTTGGCCTGATTGCCACAATGCAATACTCATTTTAATTTTCTCTGAACCCCACTTTCCATCCCACAGTACTCCTCTATTTCTCCTCTTCTGTAACATCTAGAAAAATATATCATCGTTGTCTGCTCTGTCCTTAATATGTAAGTTTCTGTCCCTGTGTATATGTAGGCTTGTACCACTTGTGCAAGTATACTCAGTGCCATAAATCATACTTGACATTGTAACGTGTTTAGTACATTATGTATTAAAAGGAACATTTAAGGGATAGAAAGGTCAAAATTGAAATGAGCAGGAGTGCATTTCAATTTTAAAGAGAAGCCATTTTGGCAATATTCTTCCATTAGCAAAAATGCTTCTTGTAAAAATGATTACTGTTTTTCAGCAGCATATGTAGATATGCTGTGAATGCCGTGCACCAGTATTCGAACACCACACCTCAGAGAGTCAGCAATGGCTTATATGATGCATAACATGTCTTCACAGACACAATACACGCCACTGCCAACTCACTGAACTTGAATACTGGTACAAGAGATCTCACAATATATGTGCGTATGCTCCTGAAAAACAATTATACATTTTTCTAAAAGCATTTTTGATAATGGCTGTATTTTGCAATAATAGTTCTATTTAAAACTGAAATGCATTCATGGACATTTCAGCTTTGACGGTTCTATTCATTTAAAGTCATTTTTTTCCCCTTTGTTACATACAAATTAGGCATTTAATGTGTATTACAGATTTTAAGAGGTGTTTAAAAAACATTTTTATTTATTCAAACGCATACTAGAGTGTGGCCCCTCAACTGAGACATGTTGGACACTTATCAATATGTACAGTCTCATAGGGGACTAGATGAGTTCCTCATATGCACTGATATCGATTATTTGTTTCTTTACTCATAGCATTTTATTTTCAACACTTATAAATAATTTATAATACAAAATAACTATAAACATCTTGGAGCTAGTTTTTTTTGGTGATTGATTTGTTTTTAATACAATTTAATTCTTAATAAGAATACAATCACCCTCCTTTATGAGTTTCACTTTGATCATAAAAGTTGTGCTGCTTTTTTTTTTTTTTTTTTTTTTTTTTGTAGAGCGGTAATATACTTTGCTGAAACATAATAAATCATGCATAAACCATAGATCAAAAGCTTTGTTTCATTTAGTACCAAAAAGGGCTTATATCCTTCGCCAAATTTGCGAATGATCAACAGTTCTTCACACACAAAAAAGGTAATTTGCACTTTTAAAGCTTTTGGTCTTCAGTGTTTAGAATACATTAGTTTCTTGTTTAATATTTGTTTAGTGAAAAATGTATTTTTAAAATGAGTATTTATATAAATTGGGTTAAAAAGTAAACGTAATCCATAACATAAAATAACGTGTAGAGGAACTTAATTAACTTTAGAACTGAAGGTTAACATACATTAAATTCACAAGATAAAATTATAATCTTGTAATTTAAACAAATCCTCTAATGCTTTAAAATCATGATAAATTTGAGGGGTGAGAAAGAGGCTAAATTTTAAACTATTTCCTTCCTACAACCTGTCTTCTAGACAGAGCACTTTAATGGCCATTTGAAACAGCTATTGATATTCTAATAAATAAACTACCCTTAAACGCAGAAACCTCTAAAGTGAAAGAACAGTTTGCAAGTGTACATCTGGTGTGAGCTTAATTCTCCCCAACAAAGCTGAAATATGTAGAGAATGGTACTTTATCTCATTTATTTACAAAACCTTTTCTTAGTTTGACATTTTATGATTCTTTTCCTGATTATTTTTCTGCCACTTTATACAGTTGTTATCCTATATCCCTGCACTGTTTGCAGCATATTTTTAGTAATAAAATGTAAATCTTTTTTTTCTATCACCAGTTTGTTGGAGGTCTTCTGTTTCCTATCTATCATCTATCTATCTATCTATCTATCTATCTATCAATCGATCCTTCTTCATCATAGTTATGTAGCACATAAACTTAGATATTGGTTAAATAAAAAAGCATCCGTGTCAGGTCCTGATGAGCGGTAGGGACCAAGCTACACTTACTAAGAGTTGGGTCCTGGAAGAAGGTACATTATTGTGGCTTCAAGGACCAGTAGGTGCACTATCCGGAAATTACCTTAGGCTATGAGTCCCTATGAAACTGTTTGTGTGCAAAGATAACACTATCTATACTTTCTATTTATTGGAAGTGACCTCTGCTGTACTTTTGGTCCCAAGACTAAATGGGAGGTGTTAAAAGGTCCCCTGTGTCTCCCAATCAGTGCTTGGTTTTAGATTAGTACAAAAGATTTTAGCAAGAATAAAAACCTAACAAAAACAAAGGGCATACAGTATATAAAAGAAAGATAGACTAGATAGTGTAAGATAAAAAAATACAGAACGATAGGAGGCCCTTGGAAACCCTGTGTCAAAGAGACAAGTCTTAAAGGACCAGTCAACACTGTAGATTTGCATAATCAACAAATGCAAGATAACAAGACAATGCAATATAGCACTTAGTCTGAACTTCAAATGAGTAGTAGATTTTTTTTCTGGCAATTATAAAAGTTATGTCTATTTTGACTCCCCCTGTACCATGTGACAGCCATCAGCCATTCACAAATTCATACACGTACCATGTGACAGCAATCAGCCATTCACAAATGCATACACGCTTATTCTTGCACATGCTCAGTAGGAGCTGGTGACTCAAAAAGTTTAAATATAAAAAGACTGCGCACATTTTGTTAAAGAAAGTAAATTGGAAAGTTGTTTAAAATTGCTGCTCTATCTGAATAATGAAAGTTTAATTTTGATTGAGTGTCCCTTTAAGCTTTTTCCCAACTGCAGAATTGATCAAATGCTAAGACTAAAATGTGTGATCAAAAGTGATCATAAGTACTGATGGTAATCTCCCAAAGCTTTTTCATTATTTTGCATATTTAGAAATGTGGAAACTGATCTGTATTAATATTTTCCTCTCAATCTGGAAACGGAAAGCAGGCAAAGATGATGGGCCCCATGCTCACATTGGCATCTCCAAATAGGGCACCTAGGGAGTGGGATTTGGCTGCTGAAAAAATAATTGAGGTACAAATTATGTTAATTTGTTTTAAAACCATTTAGACTTGGCTAATATTTTATTCTATAGTTACACACAAAAAAAGTATTTTAATTAAAAAATGTTTACTGTCCCTTTAAAGGGATATGAAACCCAATTTGTTTTGTTCATGGTTCAGATAGAGGATCCAATTTTAATAAACTTTCCAATTCACTTCTATTATTTAATTTGCTTTGTTCTCTTGAAATTATTTGTAAAAAAAAATCATACCTAGGTAGCCTTAGGTGCAGCAATACACTATTGGGAGCTAGCTGCTGGTTGGTCATTGCACATATATGCCTGCTGTCACTGGCTCACTAAATCTATTCAGCTAGCTCCTAGTAGTATATTGTTGCTCCTTCAACAAAGGATACCAAGATAATTAAGCAAATTTGATAACAGAAGTAAATTGGAAAGTTGTTAAAAAATTGTATTCTCTATCTGAATCTTAAAAAGAAAAAAAAATTGCATGTCCCATTAAGTATTTTCCATTGTGTTTATGCATATTCTTATATTCTAGGGGTAGTAAATTATTTTAAAAATTATATTTTGATGTACTCTGCAAACTTAGCTCTTACTGTTCATGTAAACATGACCAAAATAGCATTAAAATGAACAGTTTACTCCAGAATTGTTATTGTTTAAAAAGATAGATAATCCCTTTATTATGCATTCCCCAGTTTTGCATATACATACACACATACTGTATATATATATATATATATATATATATATATATATATATACATATATACATATATATATATATATATATACACATATATATATATATATATATATATATATATATATATATATATATATATATATATATATATATATATATATAGCTAAGAATTGGTTATATGGATCTGAGATCCTGTTGGAGACAAATGTAAACAGTTTGCTAAATTAAAAAAAGACCGAGCTGCAGTCAGCTTTAACATACTTGAGATATTTTTTTTTTATTTATTTACAAAAACTTAAACATTCTTTTTTAAATGCACACTTATTGTTTAGAAAGTCAAACCCCCTTTATCTGCCATGAAACTGTGTGTACAATCATTTAACTATGAATCACAAATACAATTTTTCTATAGCCTAGTATAAAAAGGTTAAATCTACTTACTCATTTCTTTGTTATATTAGTAAGATTTCTGGGTATGTTTTTAGACTTTATAAATTAAGTAGAGACTATAAAATCATTAGATCTTTGTGCCATCAAGGTTAAAAAGGGTATGTCGGTCATTAGGACTGAAATGATTTCATGTATGAACCAAACACAATGAGTTCCATCAATAACCACTTCCCGGTCTAATGATTATAATGTAGCTAGTCAAATGTTGTATAATGAGTCTCTGTAATGTTACCCGGCTGCCTCCTTCCACACTGCACAGTACTTTTCTTTATATGTTTTAAGAGTGATAATGGATATTTAGATAGATAGATAGATGGATAGATTGATCAATAGATAAATGCAGCCGCTATATTTCTCAATGCCTCTATTTCCTCTCTCCATCTAATCTTCTCAGTTTATGGTCACCAACAATTCTTCATCCCTGTCATCCATCACATTATTATTTCTATTTATTATTATTTTTTTTAATCTTTGCTGTTAACTGATTATTATTTTTACGGTAATCTTATAAATGAAGCTCCCCAAAATAAATTGTATAGAGAATTGAGTTAAATGCAGGTGTTCTCTGATCATCAAGTCTCTCTAAAGTCACTCAATCCTACTTTTCTTCTGTATCTATTTAACCTCCTTGTTTTCTATTCTTACCTTCCTCTCACTGTACCTGACAACCAATAGATTCCACATTGCTCCCAACAATGTTGCTTCCTGTTTAATACACCTCACTATGCCCATTGGTTGCCTACCTTTGTTCTCATGCTGGTTAGTACTTCTGGACCTCAATGTGTTAACATGTATAGCCTGACCCTTTCTAAAGTCATCTTAAGTTCTGTTATAGAAACAGAATGAAGGTCAGGACGTCATCATATGAGGCCTATTTATCATATGTCTGTCGGACCTGATCCGACAGTGCGGATCAGGTCCGACAGACATTGCTGAATGCGGAGAGCAATACGCTCTCCGTATTCAGCATTGCACCAGCAGCTCTTGTGAGCTGCTGGTGCAACGCCGCCCCTTGCAGAATCACGGCCAATTGGCCGCCAGCAGGGGGTTGTCAATCAACCCGATCGTACTCGATCGAGTTGAATTCTGGCGATTCCTGTCCGCCTCATCAGAGCAGGCGGACAGGGTTATGGAGCAGCTCGCCAGAAACACGGGGCGTCAAGCTCCATACGGAGCTTGATAGATAGACCCCTATTTATTTAATTGAATAAAAAGCATTTTTATTTTCTTAAAAATGTGGCAATTAAGGTGGGCATGTTTGAAAAATATACATATTATTGGGCCCAACTGCAAGTATTGGAAAAGTAGTTAGTTATTTAGACTTCTAGTGATGAGTCATTTGAGTAATAGTTTGAGCAGGGTAGATAAAACAGGTTATTATTTAGACCCCTACTTAGGGAAAGTTTTTATTAGTCTCTACCACCTGTTAAGGTGTGAGACATGAGTTGTAGTGAGATACTATAAAAGGATAATCTCGTAACATTTGAGTCTTGCCTGTTTTATTCAGCGAGTGGGGCCTACTGTATTCAGGAAGCATGCAAGCCCGTGTTAAGATTTAGAAATGCTTATAACGCCAAAGTTAGAAAGACAATTTAAAGCATATTTATATCAGATAGATTGTTGTTGGATTTTGATTGAACTGAGACTTACAGAAATGCTATAATGAAGGTAGTTACTGTGAACTGTTGACGCACAAAGAGTGCTTCCAACTGTGTTTAATAGGCTGCTCTGCTATGTCAGATACAGAAATATGCTTCTCAAATATCTCTGAGCCACAACCTAGACCCATTGTTTAATTTATTGGCCATTAGCTATGTATGTTGTGCTAGACAGTGTATACAATATCAGTAGTGGATTTGTTTAATTTGGATACTATTTATCCAAGGGTTCGAAGAGTACTTTGACCCGTGATAGCTACTCCATTAGCTGATTTATTTAATCAGTCAGTGTTAACAAGAGTTGTTCCAAAAGACTAGAAAATTGACAATGTAGTCCTGCTTCATAAAAAGGGTTGTAATTCTTCTAACTATAGGCCAGTCAGTTTGACTTAAATTGCGTGAAAATTAATGTAAACTCTTTTAAAGGAAAGACTTATATCTTACCTTCAGACAAACAACTTAGAAGACAAAAGGACAGCATGGTTTCACTGCTGGAAGTTCATGTCAGACTAATCTTATTGAGATATTTGACCATGAAACCTAATTAATAGACCAGGTAGGAGCCGTAGATGTTGCAAATCTAGACTTTATCAAAGCATTTGACACTCTCCCACAAAACAAACTTATTCACAAAATGTTTAGCCTTGAAGTAGATACTGTTAAGTGGATAGAATGCTGGCTTAAGGGTAGAAGGCAATGGGTTTCAACTAATCAAATACATTTAAATGAGGGGTCATCTATTAGTATTGTTTCCCAAAGGTCAGTTCCTGGGCCTGTTTTGTTTAACATGTTCATCAGTGATATTGGAAGTGGGCTTCAGGGGAAGGTTTGCTTTTTTGCTGATGATACAAAAAATTGTAACAAAGTTGATGCTCCAGGAGGGGTTGATTAAATGAACAGTGATATTAAAAAAACAAGAGCAAAATTATGCAAATATGATCCAAAACCCAAAGGCCAAATATAGTCTCAATGTTACATTACTGACTTTAAGTAAAGAGGAACAGGACTTGGTAGTTATTATTTCAGATGATTTAACATTTGGTACACAATACAGCAGTGCAGCTAGTACGGCCAGTCAAATACTTGGTTGCATTGGGAGAGGTATTAGTAGCAGAAATAGCAAGGTTCTTATGCCACTTTACAGACCATTAGTTAGGCCACATTTGGAATACTGTGTATGGTTCTGGAGACCATATCTTCAGAAAGATATTAAAAAATATATTAAAAATATGCCTCTTCTACTAGTCCTTTAGAAACATGACTATATGGATTATTAATGTGTAAGTATGTAGTAGTGTAAGAGTCATATTATTATCCTTATCCTTTAGAATGTAAGCTCACAGGTCCATCTATTCTAACGATCATTTTATTTAAACTTTTTAACAGATTACAGTGACTCACAGGCAGGACCCTCTACCCTTTATGTTTTGTGTAAATTTATTCTGATTGTTGTACTCCACAATTGTATACTTTACTTCACTTCATAATAAGTTGGCCATTTATTTATAATAATAATCATTTTATATTATATATATTTCCAATTTGTACATTTGAAAAAACATTGAGAATAAAAAAAGAAAGAAAAACAAGTGTTAGATAACACTTTGTGGTGCTGACACAGAGCCAGCATAAGTAGGGACAGGACAGTGTGTGTATCTTATAAAGTCTAATCAATAACCATGCTTTATTCATATTGCGCCTCTCTCCTAAAGGGATTTAAAATGGTTTAAAATTACAAAATGAGAAATTAAATACAAAGAAAATGGTTTAATGTAATAACACAAGTACAACGGAAAAAATGTCCAATATTTATATTCAGTAGAAGAAATACAATCAATGGCAATAGCATGCCTACTCCCATAGGAACTTCATTATACTTCCCACAATACCAGTAGATAAGGAAGATTCTTTTTCATTCATATGTGCTCTGTCATATCACTACATATACAGACACTATATATATATATATATATATATATATATATATATATATATATATAGATATATAAAGCACACAAATGTACATAAAACACACACACTCACATGTATGTATATTTTTATCTATCTTATATATCTCTATACCTATCTAGCTCTCTATAATATATATAAAGTATATATTTTAAAAGGGACCTTTTTTTTGTCTTTTTTTTTTTTGGATATTTAGGAAATTCGTTTATCCGAATATCAGTTGCCTGCACTTTTTGGCTTTCATCTCATTTTAAATTTGTTAAAACTAATGTAAATGTTTCAAAGCTACAGGTGAAAAGTTCACCTGTACATACAATAAAGAGCATGGAGAGCACATTAACTATCACTTAGATTACAAGTTTTGCGCTATAGAGGGTGCGAAACAAACAACAAAAGTTACGTTATTTCACCCTCCGTATCGCTGCCATTATGAGTTTTGAAAAAGCCGCCTTTTGCGTGCGATATTTTTACTATGAACTCCATACCGCACAAAATACAATCGCTGCTTTGACGTGCTCATGCACGCTTTCCCCATAGAAATCAATGGGGAGAAAGTGTTAAAAAAAACCTAACACCTGCAATATCGGAATGAAAAGCTCCGTAACGCAACCCTATTGATGTCTATGGGGAAAAAAAAAGTTACGTTTAACCCTAACACTCTAACATAAAACCCACGTCTAAACAACCCTAATCTGCTGCCCCCGACATCTCTGACATCTACATAATGTTATTAACCCCTAATATGCCGCTTCCGACATCGCCGCCACTATACTAAAGTTATTAACCCCTATTCCCACACACCCCAACATTGCCGACACTATAATAAAGATATGAACCCCTATTCCGCTGCTCCCTGATATCGCCGCCAATAAATAAAGTTATTAACCCCTAAACCTCTGGCCTCCCACATCACTACCACTAAATAAACCTATTAACCCCTAAACCGCCAGCCCCCACATCGCCAAAAACTAAATTAAACTATTAACCCCTAAACCTAACAAACCCCTAACTTTAAATTAAAATTACAAGATCCTTATCTTAAAGTAAATAAAAACTAACCTTGGAAATTAAAAAAAACTAAATTTAAACTATAAATTAAACTGACATTACTATTATACTAAAATTAAAATAACTACAAATTAAAAATATTAAATTACACATTAAAAAACCTAACCCTACTAAAAAAATTAAATCTACAATTACAAAAAATAAAAAATACTAAATTACAAAAAATAAAAAAAATACTAAAGTACAAAAAATAACACACAAAATTATGAAAAATAACAAACAAAATTATTATTATCATTTATTTGTATAGTGCTGCCAAATTCTGTAGTGCTATCCAAAATAAAAACAATTACACCGAATCTAATAGCCCTATCAAAATAAAAAAGCCCCCCAAAATTAAAAAAACCCCAGCCTACAATAAACTACCAATAGCCCTTAAAAGGCCCTTTGTAGGGCATTGCCCTAAACAAATCAGCCCTTTTTTCCCTGTAAAAAAAATACAAAGACCCCCCAACAGTAAAACCCACTACCCAACCAACCCCCCAATAAAAAAACTAACTCTAAAAAAAAACTAAGCTACCCATTGCCTTGAAAAGGGCATTTGTATGGGCATTGCCCTTAAAAGGGCATTCAGCTCTTTTTCATTGCAATTAAAAGGGCATTTAGCTCTTTTAAGAATGCCCAAAACCCTAATCTAAAAAAAACAAAAAAAAAAAAAAACTATCACTAACCCCCGTCAATCCACTTACAGTTTTTAAAGTCCAGACATCCATCCTCATCCAGGCAGCGAAGTCTTCATCCAGGCGGTGAGGTCTTCATCTATCCAAGCGGCGTCTTCTATCTTCATCCAGGTGGCATCTTCTATCTTAATCCAGGTGGCATCTTCTATCTTCATACGGTCGCCGCCATATACTGAATCTTCAATTCAAGGGAGCCTTTTCAAAATGGCGTCCCTTGCATTCCTATTGCCTGATTTGATTTTGGAAATTCAAATCAGCCAATAGGATGAGAGCTACTGAAATCCTATTGGCTGTTCAAATTTTGAAAGGCTCCCTTGCATTGAAGATTCAGTAAACGGCGGCGACCGTATGAAGAAGATGCTCCGTGCAGATGTCTTCAGGATGGAGCCACTCCGTGCAGCTGGGATGAAGATAAAAGATGCCGCCTGGATGAAGATAGAAGACGCCACCTGGATGGCTGAAGACCTCGCCACCTGGATGAAGACTTCGCCATTTGAATGAGGATGGATGTACGGACTTTAAAAACTGTTTATTTTTAGATTTTATTTTTTTAGTAGGGTTACTTTTTTAATGTTTAATTTAATTATTTTAATTTGTAGTTATTTTAATTTGAGTATAATAGTAATGTTAGTTTAATTTATAGTTTAATGTAGGGTTTTTTAATTTCCCAGGTAAGTTTTTATTTATTTTAAGATAGGGATCTTGTAATTTTAATTTAAAGTTAGGAGGTTGTTAGGTTTAGGGGTTAATAGTTTAATTTAGTTTTTGGCGATGTGGGGGACTGGCGGTTTAGGGGTTCATAGGTTTATTTAGTGGTAGTGATGTGGGATGCCAGAAGTTTAGGGGATAATAACTTTATTTAGTGGCGACGATGTCAGGGGGTGGCGGAATAGGGGTTAATATCTTTATTATAGTGTGGGCGATGTTGAGGTGCGGTGGAATAGCGGTTAATAATTTTAGTATAGTGGCGGCGATAATAGGTAGTTTATTGGTGTTAGTGTACTTAGTAACAGTTTAGTTATGAGTTTTATGTAACAGTTTTGTTGCGTAAAAATCATAGTTACTGGTTTCAGATTGCGAAACGGATTGTGTCGGTATAGGGTGTAAAACAAGCTTTTTAGCCTCACTAAAAAACTTGTAATGGCAGTGCTATGGAAATCCCATGCAAAAACATAATTTTTTTGAGTGCGGGACTGACGTTGCGTTACACTCTAAAAGGCTTGCGGTACAGCTATATGGCTGCGTTGCTGTTTTAACGCTGAAATTGCCATTTTTTCAGCGTTAAAACACGAACGCAAAACTTGTAATCTAGGTGTATGTGTTTAACCTAAATAGTTTCAACAAACTATGTATTCTAACATGTTGCGATCTATCCGATCTGACATTTACGAAATTTAAATTACGGAATTATTCTATATTTGTTAGGAACATTAACTGAACGCCACTATTCGCTGTTTACAAGTAAGGTCGCCAGGATAGGTATTGAGAGATTACTACTTTCCCAGAGGGAACTAGCTAAGCCGGTGTGGCATGCTATTTCTCTCCACCCTACCAAAGAATAAGTTATCTCTCCCACTTAAAGCTCTGCTAGTGGTTCGATACCTGAGTGACTGTATACATTGACATATAAATTTGTGGCTTTTAATGATTTTATGTATTTTAAATAAATAATTTTTTACCTGAAGCAGCTGTTTGCTGTCGGTATATACTAGTTACCTGGCAGAATAAAAACGGGTATATATATATATATATATATATATATATATATATACACACACATACATATACACAAATGCATATACACAAATATATTTTAACTTAAGGCTAAAATTTTGTCTTTGAGTCTTGGTTTAGGGGTCTAATTAATTAATGAACTGAAAATGATTGTTTGGCACTCAGACACTTTTATTTTCCATGTCTACTGCTGAAAGTGTCAACTAAAAAAAGCTTGTTAATCAAGTGTTCTATATTTGCTGCAGGTCATTAGGCAGACAGGTTTATGCCACATAAGACCTGGCAATGATTTTAAATGCCTACTAGACAGGAAAAAAAAATCATATCAGAGAAATGCAAATATAAAAACATCCTACTGTACTTTGTGTTTCGTAGTTTCCAGCTTGCAGACAGATACCCGCAGAATAAAAAGATAGAAAATTATGTTAATTTAAGTACTGAGATGTGGTCACAAGTCAAAAGCTGTCCAGCTGGCTATGTTACTCTTTTTACTTGCCGTTTTCTCAGCATTATACCATGATGTAGTAACTGTAGTAAAAAAATAATACTTGCACAGTAGTTATGCTATTAAGGGCTAAATTCTGAGTGGCGCGCAACAGTTATCTGGTTTATTGCGGCTGTTTATGAGCGCATATTACAGGTTGTAAGTAAACTTAATCGCTTAAGTGCAATTGAATTTAACGCGTCTCGGCATACCACGACTTCAGAGCTCTGGTTAATAGTTATGCTCGACTAAAAAGTGTCAGAAAACGCATCAAACATACTTAAAAAAACAAAAAAAAAACAGTTACACTCATAACAATACTATCTAATAAAATGTATTTAACAAAAAATTACATAAAGTTATAAGGGCTCAAAGATATGAGCTCTTTGGGGGAAAAAAAAAGGCTGTAAAGGGCTTAGAGTTATATGTATATTCATTAGAACCTAGTGACCTATGTGTCTAATTGGCCACAGCAGAGAAGGTAACATAAGTTACAACATAGAAGCTCCAATTGTTTTATATACAGCAAAACTTTACACTTATTGTGTCACTATTTAAACAACTAATGAAACTTTCTTGGAACTATTTGACTCATTAATAAAGTGCTTGTGACCACTTTGTTAAGAAAAAAAACAACACTAAGGGGTCGATTTATCAAGCTGCGGCGGAAAGGGACACACATACTAAGAGGTGGTGAAAGGTTAGGAAAGCAGCGGTCTGATGCTGCTTGTTAAATATGGACTGCAGGTTATCTTGTGAGAACCTGCAGTCGTAAGGGGTACAAAGCCTGCTAAAGGGTTTCAGAAATCAACCCCTTTGTGACCACTTTGTTAATTGAAAAAAGAAAAAAAAAATCTGAACAATTTGAATCAGCCCCTATTGGAAGTATTTATGAAGCTGCAAATGCAGCTTCAGGACCTGGAATATCTTAGCCTCTCCGTTACTTCAAGGCTCGCAGTGTTAAATCATCCAGATTAGATCAGGATGATTGACAAGCTCTGTTTTGGCGCAATTGTTAAATGAGGGAAGTGAATGCTGCCCGATGAGGTTTCCTTGTCTGTTCTGGCATTTTATAATTGGAGCCCTATGTGTTAAAAAAAAAAGTGATATAGTTTCAGTGTTATTGATTCAAGCAGTTTCCCATTATATGCTATGCACATCTCCAACTCTTAGTAAATCAGTTAACAAAATCTTACTTTAAAGTCTAACATTTCTAGGGGCTCCATGTACGAAGCAGCGAAAGCTGCTCCGGAGCCTTTGCGGGGCAGGTTCGCATATGCGAGCCTGCTTCCCGCAATGTAAGAAGCAGCGGTCATTAGACCGCTGCTTCCTACACCCTACGCCACCTCTTAGGTGGCGAAGCAAAATCACAGAGAGCACGCTCGCTCTCGGTGATTGACAGCCCCTTCAGTTGCGTGATTGGTCGCGCGACTGAAGGGGCGGGCATTACACACTCCACTGAGTGTGTAATGATACATACGGGCAAGCGGATCAATAGATCCGCTGCCCGTGTGTAGCGGAGGCGGGCGGACAGCTTCGCGAGTTAAGAAGCTGTCCGCCCGCCTCTTAGTACATGGAGCCCCATGCCTCTAAATTTGTATACCAATTAAATTAAAATATATGCTTTTGAATACCTTGCAGTAACCACAGTCTCCATAACGATTTGATAATATTACATTTTGCTTAATTTTGGATACTTACATCAAGCAGTCACCAAATATGAATTATCTATTGAATGATAAAAATATCCTTCACCAATAGTCCTTGAATTCCAGTAAATGAGTAAATAATAAGTAAGCATGAATTTAAATTGCAATATTTTATCCCTATACGGCTTCATTTATCACAATTATATCTGAGCTACATAAAAGATTTATTCATCCGAATGGATCTGAATTGTTTTTTTCCTTTGACTGATTCATTTTCCCTTTTAAAAATTAATAGTATATTCTCATAATGAGCCAATAGTTTATTCACTTAAAAATAACCTTTTATCAACCCGTTGTTTTGTTTCTATGTTGTCAAATAATAATACCAATGTTCTACTTTATAATTAATCTTGCATGGGTCCAACTAAGATCAAAAGCCTGTGTTTTAGTTGTTAACTGAAAGAACTCTTAAGCTTTGCCAAACTGGCGATTGCTTGTCATCTTATCATCTACATAAAAAATCAATATATAACTGTTAAAGCTCCAGGCTATGATGTAGAATTAAGCAGAAATGGCAGTTTTAAAGTTTTACATAAAATAAGTTATATTCGTGGATATGTGTTAGTTGTGTTAATATTTTTTTTTTAAATATTTTCTGCCTAGTATCTGAAATTAAATGCAATATAAATCAAAAACTTCCCTAATGCCACCATTTTCTCTACAACTGAATAATTATAACACATTTTTTACAGGACACAATTTTGAACAGTGGTAATGATTAAAATGGGCTTTATTCAGTAAAATAAAAGCTTTGAAATAAAATGATCCACTCTATGGGCTCGTTTATGAAGCTGTGGATGCAGTTTTGGAGCATGAGTGTTTCAGGCTTGAATGAGTGAGCCTAAAATATTAGTTAAGTAACTGCGGTTTTAAGAGGTCTAATTATCCTGGTCAGGATAGACCGAGATGATTGACAAGCCCTGCTCTCATGCAGCAGGTTGTACATGAGCAATTGCAATGATTGCTCGCCATGATGCTGGAATTTGCTACATGGAGGCCCATGTCTTATTATATGTTGGCACTAAAATATGGTAGCTGTATAGATTAGTGATTAGGAATATCCTGTTTGTATGCAATAAGCGACATTCCAATATTAAAAATAGTGATAGCAGACATATTTTAAATGTTGATACTTTGCTGTCAGCACATCAGACACTGTAGGGGTTAACTTTATAAGCCCTTTACTAAGGAGCAGTGTACTGAAAACACAGAAATTTCAGTAGATATGCTGCTAAAGTCCACCAGGTTTTATGAAATAGGATTTATTATTCATATAGTTTGATGAGATTTTGTTTTCTTAAACACTATTATGCAAGCATGTAATGTAAGTGCTTGGCAATATAAACTGATGGCACTTACTGAAATGATGACTGTATATTCGTGCCATGAATAACCTTTTAACATTCTCTATCTTAAAGGGACACTAAACCCAAAACATGTCTTTCATTATTCAGGTAGAGAATACAATTTTAAATACCTTTCCAAGTTACTTCTATTATCTATTTTGCTTCATTCTTTAGATAATCTTTGTTGAAGAAATAGAAATGCACATGGGTTAGCCAATCACACGAGGCATCTATGTGCTTCTACCAATCAGCAGCTATTGAGCATATCTAGATATGCTACTCAGCAAAGAATATCAAGAGAATGAAGCAAATTAGATAATATAAGTAAATTAGAAAGTTGTTTAAAATTGCATGCTCTCACTAAATCATGAAAGAAAAAATGTGGGTTTCATGTCCCTTTAAGCTCAAAATCTAAACCCTCTATAGCAGGGTTTACCAAATTACGGCTCAGGGTCAGGGTCACATCTTCATTTGTGTGGCCCTCAGCACCAGTCAGCAGAAAGCCGACTTTGCTAAAGGGACACTCAAGTCAAAATTAAATTTTCATGATTCAGATAGAACATGCAATTTTAAACATTAACAAAAAGTGCAGAGTCTTTTTATATTTACATTTTTTGAGTCACCAGCTACTACTGATCAAAAAAGCATTTTTATACTTCTCATTAGGTAATTGAACATGTTTATTTCACATTTCATTTTGAGGCTTATAATTAGTATATGTGTCATCACAATATCATATTATCCCCTTGACAATTCCATCAATAGTAATAGATAGTACATAAAACAAAAATTAGGTACCTCTATTCTATAGATTTTTGATAGTCACAGTTAGGGTTGCACCGATACAATTTTTTTAAAGACTGAGTGCAAGTACCGATACTTTTTTTCACATACTCAACGATACCAATTACCGATACTTTTTTATGTCATTTGACAGTTTACCAAGCACAATACAGACTAATGATTTAAGATAGCTTCTTTATAATTATGAACTGTAACTTAAAAGAGATTTTGAAATAATTAAACAGTTTTATTTGATTGTTGTCACAAAGTTCACAGAACATGTTAATAAATACAAATATTACAATAAAATATATTAATAATAACAACAATAAATAACAGCTGTAGTAGTCGTGCCTGGAAAGCTGCAATTTAAAGGGGTGATTGCTGGACGCAATTGGGTTGTAGGGTGCCTATATAACATCAATTTGACATTTGTATGTAATACAAAGTAATATAATTTAATTCTGAAAAAAACATTGGGGAAGGAGTGTCCAAGAAACAACCTTTGAGAAAATGGGGCATTTGCATTCTACTGACTCAACAGAAAATAGGGCTGGTCTTTATATTTTTCCAGGGCTGTTTTTTATTCCCAGTCTAGCCCTGGCTAAGGATGTTCCTCAGAGTACAGAATGTTTTGAGTACAATTGTTCAAGATGCAAACTAGCAATATAAAAGGCAATCTAGCAATTTGAATAATTTTTCAAAAGTTAGTGGCAAGTTCCTATTAAGGAACAGAAGCATCTCTGCATGTTCAGCTATAAGTCTGTTTCTTTTATTAGTAAGGACGTTTGACGCTAAGCTGAACAGTCTTTCACTTTTCCCACTACTGCATGGGGCAGAAAGATATTTTTGGGCATTTTAGCCAGAGCTGGAAATCTCTGTTTGTTGACTGCCGAGGACTTCAGGGGTTTTTCTGAATGAGGTACAGTGATCTCTCTCTCAGGTAGGCTTCCAGCTGTATAGTAGCAGCTTTTGGAGCACTGCTCTCAAACGTACAATAATACAAATAACAGCAATTTGTATTGGCAGAACAGAAGTGAACAATTTTTAGTTAAGTCTTCACTCCAGCTTAAAATGAAATGGGAACATGCAGTTTGAAAAACGCCACAAGATGGTGTATGAGTAGGAAGTGGAGGTATCGGTTTATGTATTGGTGCATTTGAATGAGTACAAGTACTCATGCAAATACTTGGTAAAGGTATTGGTGCAACGCTAGTCACAGTCTATGTGCCACCTCAGGTAGAAATACACTAGCATGGTTGAATTATGCAGAAAGCATAAACATAAAGGGCCCAATTTATTATTATATGGATGGACAATGTTAACAACTTAGGAACCTGTCCGCCCATCTTCAATGCAAATAGGTAGTGGAGGCTATAGATTTACTTCCCGCAGTTATCATTTCAAATTCTTGTGCTCCACTTCCCCCTTCGAGCAGGGTCTGTCAGTCAGGCGGAATGAAAGAGTTTGAGGTGATTTATCTCTGCCACCTCTGACTGCTGCTTACTCATGGTAAGCAGACTCACAAGAACAAGCCTGTACGATAAGGGCTCCAAAGCAGCCTTCACTGTTTAATAAATGTTCCCAGACACTCCATTTAAAGGAACCCCCTAATAAGCATTGAGTGTGTGAGCTACAGACAAACTGATGAGATGAGAGAGATCATCTTAGTCAATTTAGAACACAATGTATTACAATTTATTAAAATAAACTAAATAATAAGAAATCCAAAATGGCTGGTATATTTATTCAGAGGTCTACATTGCAGTTGTAAAAATATTTCAGTATGTACATTGCGTATTTATATAGGAATCTCTACCTAAAGAATGTTGCTTTATATATCTTTAAATGTCATTGGGTATATTTGTATGGATCCAAGACTGCTTATTCAAGAATGATAGCCTATTTACAAGTAGGAAAGAGCTAACACTTTATTATAGCTGACTGCACATATCTGGGTATACAAGCAAGTATTCTAGAGCTGCGGAATCTGTTAGCGCTCTACAAATGACCAATAATAATATTCCACTCCAGTTGTCTGCCATTTTTCCTTGTGGCAGATCAGTATACAGAGAAGCAACAGCTAGGCAGGCTTTGTGTTTGATCACTTTTTGTCCATAGCCCAGAGACTTATCAGTAACCCTACAAGCCATAATCATGTACAGGTGACATCACAGAAACCCTGTATGTTTTTCACATCACCAAAAAGCCAACCCTTAATACAAATGTTATTTACTTGGGTTTGTTTTGAAAAACTGGCTTTTAAAGTATAAAATCAGCAACAACCAAACAAATTTACAGAGGACTTTTCAATAAGTTGAAAATATATTGCATTTTTTTTTTCTTTAAAAAGTAGTAGAATGAATTTGATATTAGCTAGCTGCGCCCTGCAGTTTCCAAATAGATATTGGCACTCTTGAGTATTTTTCTATGTCCGATGACCTTTACCCCCCTCTGTTAGAAAAGAGCCTGTCTTACAAAGATAAGATTCCCTTCCTAGGGGCTGTGCCTTAGTAATACGTGTTCTGAAGGAAGCCAACAGAGAAAATTGAGCCTTGAAGATTTTCTGGTCTGACTAAATAGCTTTAATGCGCTAAAATATCTTCTTGAAGGTTCCTACCTCCCAGTTACATGTCCTGTTGTTGAATCAGTTGTATCTTACGAAATGAACAAAACGAGTAATTGCATTTTTCAGAATCAAAATAGGTTACATAATCCTACACAGTAAAATTAATTATTGCTTTGTAAATGTAAAAATTAGATTAAACAATAATATCCTTTATTGACACCAACCTGCATTAAAAAACAAAATAACATAAATAGATTAATCTATGTATGTATAGTCAAAAATATATAGCAGTGTTAGGGTACTTCTCGTGTTCTGAGTCAAAATTGATCAATTTTCAGAGCTAAATGACATGACATGAAATATTGAAAATAATATGAAAAGTTGTTTCATATATTCATTACTATTGTCCCTTTACTGTATAGCAAACCTGACTTGTATATATTAGAAAGTACATATAATTGTTCCATTAGTTTTAGCTATCTAACTCTATAAACACCAGCATCTTCAATCGTATCACTGCATCTTCCTTCAAATATGTGATTGGGATTAGCCAATCAGATGTCACTTCACTCAGGATTTGAGACACCGACTCTTCCATCCTTATTGGTATTATACAAGTGGAGCTCACTGCTAGTTTATAATAATGGTTTATTCCTTAACATCTAATAAATGACTCCACTGACTCCCTTATAAAATAGGAAAACAACCTCAATGATCACTGTATATTTCAAAGCAATCTTATAGTTGAAAAAAATATGAAACACCTCTTGCTTTTGTGTACAAATTTTAATTATCCTATGTTCCCTAGAGACAAAAAGGAAATTATTTAACCTAGATTTTGTAAATAAAGCATATTGCCCAATCCAGCTATTGATTTGCAGCATTTTCATAAAAACAAAAAAAACCTAGATTACATAATTTGCTTTATGGTCTCTCTACAGAGCATGAGACAAATGCAATTTTTACACAAAAGAAAAAGGCAGTTAACATCTTAACGCCATTAGGACGTTCCATGCCACCCTAACAGTGCTGGGCTTTAACGCCATTTGGATGGCACGGAACACCCTACCTATTTTAAAATCCTGCATCCTCCTTTTGTTTAATGAAAAATCATACTGGGTGTGCCTAGCATCATAGGCAAACCCCCATGATCCGATCCCAGCCTTAAAATAATGTGATCGCATCAACGATTGCGTGATTTTGTTTTTTCAAGCAAGTGTTAACATCTGTTTAAAATTACATGCTCTATCTGAATCATGAAAGTTTATTTTGGCCTAGACTGTCCCTTTAAGCAACAAGCAAATTAAAACAGCAATGTTTCGAGTCGTATAGACCCTTAGTCATGCCTTTGTTTTCTTGTATATATATATATATATATATATATTTTTATATACAGTATATATATTTATTTATATATATATATATATATATATATATACACATAAACAGGCAAGTTCATAGGCTAACTTTGCTCTTACACTTTACCTCCCTCCTGTAAACATCCTGCATATCCTCATAAAAGTTTAATGCCACTGTTCTGTCAGATCAGCGAATTCATCAGACTAGCGAACAAAAGTGATGTTCTGTCAGCTGTCTGATTAAAAATACATACCGCGCATGCGCTCCTCAGTGTATTCGCATTCCAAAGCGACTACGTCACATTCGCTGTTCTGATAGAACACCGGTATAGGAAAAAGGGGAGTGACAGCTGAAATGTTCTGGTATAGGGACAATCACCCTCCCCTCCCATATAGGTGCAGAGCAGCAGTGACTACTTAAAAAAACACTATTATCACTATTTAAAAAAACAACACCAGTTCTATTTTGCAGTCTACCAATCTTGCCCGAGAAGTTTTAGGAATCGCTTTCCCCTAACACTCAGGGAACAATATGTGCATGTTTGCTGTAAATCAGATTTAAAAGCAAATGTTTCAGTCCCTTTGCTGCTGTGCACCTATATGGGAGGGGAGGGTGATTGTCCCTAATACCGGAACGTTACAGCTGTCACTCCCCTTTTTCCTATATCGGAAAAAGCTATTAAATCTGATTTACAGCAAAAGTGCGCATATTGTTACCTGGGTGTTAGGGGAAAGCGGTTCCTAAAAAATTTTTTTCCCTAAAACATAGTAAAATAATTGTGATCAACTTTATCAATTGCATTTTTTTGGTCAATACATTTTTTTAGCTTTTTTGTTTTGCACTCTAAAGACTGACATCAGCCAAAACATTAGCAATATTCTTACCAGGAAATATCACAATATTTTTGGGGACTATCTTATTCCAAGTCTTTTACACAAAATGGATGACAACGTTTTATTATAATCATTAAGGATTGTTAAGGGACGACAATTCCTAATATCAATACACTCTCCATTATTACAAAGCAAATTCAAAAGTGGTTTAAGTTGTGAAGAACCTGGATATTTATTGTTGTTTAAAGTAGCAATAGCCAAGATTACTTCAGACTGGTCAATAAGTAAGCAAGTCCAGTTCATCTGACTCTAATTAAGGTATAGTAATGGCCTCAAGAAATTTGTCAATGTAAGCCTGATCTTTGTCAAAAGACCCAAATATAATTCATATATAACCTTAAGCATGATAGCTGTAGCTTTACCCCCCCCACTCCCATTCTCATATAACTTAGAAATGACTTTCCTTTCTCTACAACACTCATATGGATCAGGTTTAAAATTACCCACAGAACAGCAAAGCTGCTAATACTTTAAATAGCTTAAATAACAATATCCTAGTTTTCTTGGCACATGTTTGACTTCAGAATATAACTAGTGGGAAACATTATTATTTTCTTGCACATCGGAAAATGATTGTTTTTGGATCTGCAATTAACAAGAGTCAATTTACCTATATCATTTAATTCTCCATTATGTAAGAATTTAATTTCCAACAGCCACAACCATGAATTATAGATTTTTAAAATTAAGAGTAAAACCCATCAGTGCATGGTACGAAAATACAACAAGATCTAAGAAGACATCACAAAATGAAACATAGGACAGCACATACATTCTATCTAAAGGCTGCTGCACTGATCATACAAATATACAAATATGGTTGAACATTTGTAAAAATTCCCTTTCCTTTAAACTTTGTTTGCTGCCCATATATTTGATTATGCATACATCTAACAATAAACATATCCCTGGCATTATATCCTGGACTCAATGACAAGATACATTATATCATTTAAACAATACTGCTACACCTCAACATTTATCAGTATTAAAGGCCAAAATAATGGCAAAAGCAAGTCTTTCCTACAAGCCTGAAGATCCTTAATAATAGTCAATCTAGTCTTGTAGGAAAAGTATGTACCTGGGCAAGTCTCTGGGATATAAAGCTTCTTTACCAGACTGTTCAGCCTTAATACTATGATTGGGTGTTTGAAGATCTCAAATACATGATTGTCATATATATTTCATCTTAGCTTTAGATTTCTTACCCTTTTAAACAGATGCCAGTCTCTTGTTTGAAGGAGGTACCATCTCCACATCAGAAGGATGTGGCTGTCCTGTATACCTTCCACTGCTAAAACAGCTCCTCATTCAATATCACAGTCCATCTCTTGGTTTCTGGTAGATGGACAATTCACCCTACTGGAATCCTCCTGTGAAGACATTGGTGCTACTAAAGGAGATTCTTGGAAACAATCCAACCCCAACACAGTCAATGTTTACTAAGTGTTGGTCCCAAAACATTCAGAGATGGCCTCTTCCTCCTCTATTTGGTCTCCACATGATTTGTCAGGACCTAGAAATAAATCTCTACTTTTGTATTTGTGACCTTTTTTGCTACCTAGGGGGTACACTTTTCTCTTTTCTTTGTTGAACTTGCCTGTTGGATTCTATATCATGTTCCTGAGGTTTTAGGGAAACAGGATCTGAAGAACTCAATTTTTTCTTCCTTTGTCTTGAATCACAATGTGAAAGCAATGTGCCAAATAAAGGTAATAGAGCATATACCTGCTCTAAAACTTACCACATGCATGTTGCTCCAGTATGTTGCCTTCTTCCTGAAATGAGGTTGTCACTAAAGGATTTTTCCTCTTTGTGGTTCTATAATAATTATGCAGAATCTCTGGTTATTTCATATATAAATGACCAGGCTTAAAGCACAAATTGCAAACAATGGTGTTGGTGCATTCACTTCTTGGATGAGAAAAATGCATTACAGTAAATACATCAAATTACAGGCTCCTCTGGGACCACGATTAAAGGCATTTGGCTGCCCACAATGATAACATCCCTTCAACATTACTAAAGTAAAGGAAGTTTGTCAGATACATTCGTATATTATCCTTCGGAAAAAAACTTAAATTCAAACAAAAAACATCCATTCCAGTAATCACCATTGTAGATCTTCTTAGGCCCACAAAGAATTTGACATTGGAATTTCAGCAAGAGTAGTGTGTCCTCTAATGGAATAGATTCATGATCAAAAACAATGCTCAAAGACTCCAGCTTGGTAATTGGACTTGCCACAAAGTTCTTCCACTCAGATGTGTCTTTTGCCATTCTTAACTGCTGCCAAAAAGTCTCAAGATGTCAGGATGCCTTAAAGCTGAATGTTCTGTATATGGTGCATAAGCACAATGGTTTCTTAATTAACTCCTGGCCTACATAATTCTCATGATTGCCACAAATTGGTAATCTCACAAAATGTCTCCTTTTTACATTATTTTTCATAGGTAAAAGGTTGTGGGCCTAACCAAGCTTTGTGTCTTGACGTTGAAAATTAGTCAGTAAATAAATCAGCATTTACATTTTTTAAATTCACATCACTCTGTGCAAATACTTGGGGTACTTTAAAAACAGGAGGTATAGGCGATACAACACTGGCAAAAGACTTAGTGGGGCCAGCTGCAGCCCCATGCAGTCCTGTAATGACAGAGTTTTTGGGATAAGTCTAAGCTCCTAGCAATGCTGTAGTTATAGGCTGTTTAATTCCCACTGCTGATCCATGCAGTTGTGTGAGTGTCCCCACTGCTGATCCATGCAGTTGTGTGAGAGTCCCCACTATTGATCCATGCAGTTGTGTGAGTGTCCCCTCAGCTGATCCATGCAGTTGTGTGAGTGTCCCCTCAGCTGATCCATGCAGTTGTGTGAGAGTCCCCACTACTGATCCATGCAGTTGTGTGAGAGTTCCCACTATTGATCCATGCAGTTGTGTGAGTGTCCCCTCAGCTGATCCATGCAGTTGTGTGAGTGTCCCCTCTGCTGATCCATGCAGTTGTGTGAGAGTACCCACTACTGATCCATGCAGTTGTGTGAGTGTCCCCTTTGATGATCCATGCAGTTGTGTGAGAGTCCCCACTACTGATCCATGCAGTTGTGTGAGAGTCCCCTTTGATGATCCATGCAGTTGTGTGAGAGTCCCCACTACTGATCCATGCAGTTGTGTGAGTGTCCCCTTTGATGATCCATGCAGTTGTGTGAGAGTCCCCACTACTGATCCATACAGTTGTGTGAGAGTCCCCTTTGATGATTCATGCAGTTGTGTGAGTGTCCCCTTTGATGATCCATGCAGTTGTGTGAGAGTCCCCACTACTGATCCATGCAGTTGTGTGAGTGTCCCCTTTGATGATTCATGCAGTTGTGTGAGTGTCCCTACTGCTGATCCAGGCAGTTGTGTGAGAGTCCCCTCAGCTGATCCATACAGTTGTGTGAGTGTCCCCTCTGCTGATCCATGCAGTTGTGTGAGTGTCCCCTCTGCTGATCCATGCAGTTGTGTGAGTGTCCCCTTTGATGATTCATGCAGTTGTGTGAATGTCCCTACTGCTGATCCAGGCAGTTGTGTGAGAGTCCCCTCAGCTGATCCATACAGTTGCTTGAGTGTCCCCTCTGCTGATCCATGCAGTTGTGTGAGTGTCCCCTTTGCTGATCCATGCAGTTGTGTGAGTGGTTGACCCCCCCCCCCGGTCAGCTGACTTGCAAAAATGTAGCTTCTGACTTATGCTGCAACTCTGTGTTTTGTTTGCTACAATCTACAGGTGTTTATTGCACATATAATTATTACTATTTGCATGCAGCACTAAATACTGATAATTGCTTATAGCATTTTTTTCCTCATTACTCAGCTCCTCTTTTCAAGCTCCAAATTCCTTTTCTTTTTACTTTCTGTAGCAGAGATTCCTCCTTTAAGCACTTTAACATTATGTACTCCAGGTTTATTTACTAATTGCTCATTTGCATATCCCCTTTCAGAAACTGAAATTTCATGCTGTGTTTTTTTTTTATTTATTTTACTTTTTGTTTTGTCATGCTTAATATATGAGAAATGTTAATAGCTCTTTACCTTCTTCAGAGGCCAGACTGAAACCACAGTCTCACTGTGCTTTTTCTCCCCAGCTTTCTGCACTACCTTCTGGGTTAGCAGCTATACTGAGTCCCTAGTGGAGCTTAGCAGAAAACAACCTCACAGGTGTAACACACACAGTGAAAAACAGGGAACACCCCTTTGCAATACACACTTTTCTCAACTGCATTTAGAGCATTAAAGGGACATAAACCCAATTTTTCCTTTCATTATTCAGATAGAGCATACATTTAAAAAACAACTTTCTAATGTACTATTATCTAATTTGCTTTGTTTTTATGATATCCTTTGCTGGAAAGCATGCCTAGATAGGCTGAGGAGCAGAAAAGCACTACTGCAGTGTTTCCCAAACCCAGTCCTCAGAACCCTTAACAGGCCACATATTCATTATATCTTAACTAGAGCACAGGTTAAATAATCAGCTGATCTTTTCACCTGTGCTCTAGTTTAGATATAATAAATATGCGGCCTGTTAAGGGTTCTGAGGACTGGGTTTGGGAAACACTGCACTACTGGGAACTAGCTGCTGATTGGTGGCTGCACATATATGCCTCTTTTCATTGGCTCACCATATGTGTTCAGCTAGCTCCTAGTAGTATGGTTTTCTGCTCCTTTATCAAAGGATATGAAGAGTATGAAGTACATTTGACAGTAGAATAAATTGGAAAGTTGTTTAAAATTGTATTCTTTATTTGAATAATGAAAGAAAAATTGTTTAATGTCTCTTAAGACAGGGGCTTCATAATACTGTTGAGATTTCTTAGAAAATCTCACAAGCCCAGAGGACTTTAGATAATGGAGTCCTTGGTGTGCAGACACATGAACAATAGATGAAAAAGTGAAAATGTTATTTTATTTTGAAATATAATAATCCAAGTAATAACAAAACAGTTCTACAATTCCTAAAAAACATTGAAGTTATTTCTGACATGTAATATCACTTTAAGAAATGTTTTTTCTTTAATGTTAAGAATTTAAAGAACTAACCTGAAAATGAAACACATCAGGTATTAAAATTCACTGTGGAGAAGCCTCACTTCAAATATAACCTCAGCTGTCAGTTTTGTTAAATTTGCCTGCAACAAATAAACAACTATTGCCTGTGGTAATTGAATAAATGAGTTATATACATTTCTCAGTTTAGATATATGCAATAATGAAACTGTACAAGATGGGGGAAAAGTTAATGTACTGTTAATGAAAAACACTCAGTGTTAAAAAAAAAAAAAAGTATAATCACAAAATAAAAATAAAAATAAAACTGTATATGCAAATGCAACAGTATATGAATAACTGACATCTTAAAGGAATTTAAAATAGTCTGTTTCATTGTTGTAATAAAAAGGCACTAAGCTGTGTCTTATACTTAAAGGGACACTCAAATCAAAATTAAACTTTCATGAATATGCAATTTTAAACAACTTTCTAATTTACTTCCATTAACAAAATCTGCTCAGTCTTTTTAAATTTACACTTTTTGGAGTCACCAGTTCCTACTGAGCATGTGCAAGAATTCACAGAATATACGTATATGCATTTGTGATTGGCTGATGGCTGTCACATTATGCAGATGGAGTGGAAATAGACAACTTTGAAAATTGTCAGAAAAAAGAAAATCTACTTCTCATTTGAAGTTCAGTCCAAGTGCTATTACATTGTCTTCTAGGCTAGTTATATAGACTAGATCAGGGGTCGCCAGCCTTTCGGACCTCAGAGACCACTAAACTCTAGTGATGTCGCAAACCTAAAAATTTGGGTTTGCAAACGGCGGATGCGAACTTCCGCAAAAGTTCGCGAACGGGCGAACTGCCATAGACTTCAATAGGCAGGCGAATTTTAAAACCCACAGGGACTCTTGCTGGCCACAATAGTGATGGAAAAGTTGTTTCAAAGGCACTAACACCTGGACTGTGGCATGCCGGAGGGGAATCCATGGCAAAACTCCCATGGAAAATTACATAGTTGATGCACAGTCTGGTTTTAATCCATAAAGGGCATAAATCACCTAACATTCCTAAATTGTTTGGAATAAAGTGCTTTAAAACATCAGGTATGATGTTGTATCGATCAGGTAGTGTAAGGGTTACGTGTCAGGGTTACGCCCGCGTCACAGTGCGCAGTGTAGGTGATATACCTGCCCTGACCATGCTTTGCAGACCAGGTATCAGTGGTCAGATGGACCCTTGCCCCAACACTGTGTGCCAGACATGCCATTATAGTAGACTTATATGGCTTTGGCGTTGCTTTTTGGTAAATAGAAGGCTGCTAAATGCCACTGCGCACCACACATATTTTATGCCCAGCAGTGAAGGGGTTAATTAGGGAGCATGTAGGGAGCTTGTAGAGTTAATTTTAGCTTAAGTGTAGTGTAGTAAACAACCCAAAGTATTAATCTAGGCCCATTTTGGTATATTTCATGCCACCATTTCACCGCCAAATGCGATCAAATAAAAAAAAATTCTTCACTTTTTCACAAACTTTAGGTTTCTCACAGAAATTATTTACAAACAATTTATGCAATTATGGCATAAATGGTTGTAAATGCTTCTCTGGGATCCCCTTTGTTCAGAAATAGCAGACTTATATGGCTTTGGCGTTGCTTTTTGGTAATTAGAAGGCTGCTAAATGCCACTGCGCACCACACGTGTTTTATGCCCAGCAGTGAAGGGGTTAATTAGGGAGCATGTAGGCAGCTTGTAGAGTTAATTTTAGCTTAAGTGTAGTGTAGTAGACAACCCAAAGTATTGATCTAGGCCCATTTTGGTATATTTAATGCCACCATTTCACCGCCAAATTCGATCAAATTTAAAAAAAACTTAAATTTTTTCGCAATTTTAGGTTTCTCACTGAAATTATTCACAAACAGCTTGTGCAATTATGGCACAAATAGTTGTAAATGCTTCTCTGGGATCCCCTTTGTTCAGAAATAGCAGACATATATGACTTTGGCGTTGCTTTCTGGTAATTAGAAGGCCGCTAAATGCTGCTGCACATCACACGTGTATTATGGCTAGCAGTGAAGGGGTTAATTAGGTAGTTTGTAGGGAGCTTGCAGGGTTAATTTTAGCTTTAGTGTAGAGATCAGCCTCCCACCTGACACATCAGACCCCCTGATCCCTCCCAAACAGCTCCCTTCCCTCCCCCACCCCAGAATTGTCCCCGCCATCTTAAGTACTGGCAGAAAGTCTGCCAGTACTAAAATAAAAAGTTTTTTTTTATAGCATATTTACATATGCTGTGGTGTAGCATCCCCCCTTAGCCCCCAACCTCCCTGATCCCCCCCAAAACAGCTCTCTAACCCTCCCCATCTGTCTTATTGGCGGCCATCTTGGGTACTGGCAGCTGTCTGCTATTATTTCACAGTCAAAAAAGTGTTGTTTTTTTTTTAAATGTACACTACTGTTACACCAGATATGAGGGTGGCACTGGGCAAGTGGGCACAGTATACGCTGTGAGTCTGACACACACGCTGGCAGGCAGGCAGGCAACTGCAATTAGATTACACAGAAGAAAAAAAAGCAGACTGATGTTCTAGCCCTAAAAAGGGCTTTTTGGGGTGCTGTCCTTACAGCAGAGATCAGATGAGTCCTTCAGGACTGTAGTGGACACTGAATACACTAGCCTAGCTATCGATTTCCCTATTAAATCAGCAGCAGCTACACTGTCCCTCCTCTAACTAAGAATGCAGCTTCCAAATGAATCTAAAATGGATGCTGTCCAGGAGGTGGGAGGGTCTGGGAGGGAGGGTCTGCTGCTGATTGGCTGTAATGTGTCTTCTGACTGTGAGGTACAGGGTCAAAGATTACTCAATAATGATGAATAGGGGGCGGATAGAACATCGCATATGTTCGCCCGCCGAGGCGAACGCGAACATGCTATGTTCGCTGGGAACTATTCGCCACATCACTACTAAACTCACAATTTTTAATCCCGTGGACAACTAACATGATTATTTTTTTAAATGGTAGAAACCTGTATAATGTATATGTGTGTGTATATATATATATATATATATATATATATATATATATATATAAAAACACATACACATACTGTACATAACTAGTATAACCATAGCTAAGTTTACATTATGTACAGTATATATTTACACATTTTTAAGAATTATTTTTTGGGATTAACTAACTGAATGACAGAACTGAGAGAATAATTCCAAATGACAGATGAAGGGTGAGTGACAACTTTTGAGATGGAAACAGAGAGGCAGAGAGTGGAAAAAAAGCATTATGTTTAAAAGGACCACAAGACTTCCATGTTACCTCCCCAGTTAGGAATTATTCAAAACTACTTATGATCATAGACAGACATCGGAGTCATAAATTAAGTTTATATCAGAAAGCTCTCAATATGGATGTGAGCTAACAACGACTGAAGTTAATGGCAATTACTATAATACTGGTGGGATATGGCTGATCTACTGGATGGCAATTACTGGAATTCAGGTGGAACAGCTTTGTGAGTGGGAAAATTATTAGAATGAAAAACAATTAATATTTCATTAAAAAAAAAAAAAAAGAAGATGGAGGGGAGTTATACAAACAGTGATGTAAGTCCATCTGAAGGAATTAGGAAAACTACTACAAAGAGACATGTAAAGGGAAGAAAATAAATGAAATACGAGGAAAACATTTTTTAGAATTTTCTTTTTTTTAAAATACTTTAATTCCACTATTTCATGCCAAGACTATACCAACCTCTGCTGGCTTTAGAATGGAATCGTGCCGGGTGGGAGGAATTAATAATACAATCTAGATACGCATGTTGCGCAGTACTACGCAACATGCATAGGAAGATTGTAATTTAGCTCCTCCTCCGTTGGTTTTCACTGATGTCCAGCCAGGCACTGTAGGGAGTTGTGGCACGACAGGGGTGACACCATCAGAGGAGATAAATTCCTGCTTGATGGTGTCAAGGACAACCAACATCTTCTCGTGGATCACCAGTGGTCCATAGATCACTGGTTAACGACCGCTGGACTAAATAACAGGGAGTCACACTTCCTCATACCTAGATCAGTCAGAATGTAACCTAAGTTTCAAAGATGTCAACTCCCTTATCACACTGGGGGCAGGACTACACTGAGAATTTCTAAGTGTTCATTGTACAAGAAAACAAGTAAGTTGTTTGCTGTTTTTACTCAATCTGGGTTTATTTTAGGCTTACTTTTATTTAACATATTTGTTTTTACCGAAGGAGCACTGTTTAATATCCATTTAAGTATCAAATATAGATAAACTAGTAAATAATCAAACTAGGCAGCTGGCTACAAAAAACTAAAAAGGGACACCTTGAATTTTGTAATTAAAGGGACACTGTACTATAAAATGTGTTTTTCCTTATTGTGTTCCCAACAACTTGTTATACCATCTTCAGAGAATACTATTGAGCATTGCTCCTTTAGTTTTATTTTTGTATTTGAATAGACATTTTTATTCATTAAAACTACGACGCACTGTTCTCAACTCCTACACTCAAAGGGGCTGAGCCTAAAGGAAGAGCAAACCTATGTATTTTATATATCTTTATATACACAACGGCCATTACTTAGGTGCTGAAAATAATTTTTATAGGCTTACAGGAATACAATACATTATAGAGACAGTAAACACCTTGAGATTGTAGTATGAAATGTTTAGTTATACATAATAAAACAACAATGCTATATTTTTTCAGAACTTGTTTTGCTCCCTTTTTATGTAATTTAGCTGTGAAAATTATGGCTTTTCTAATTCTCTGAAAAAAAATACACTGCAGATTACTCAATGCTAAACTTGCTTCAAATCGCTCCCTAATTGTATTTAACAAATAAGAACTGCAAAACAAAGACCTTTGACTTGCTTTGCTGTCTACAGCAGTGTTTTTCAACCAGTGTGCCGTGGCACACTAGTGTGCCGTGAGAGATCCTCAGGTGTGCCACGGCAGACTGACAACAGTGTGACATATTTTTTAAACTTTGCTTGTTTTTTACTCCCAGTGCAGGGGTAGTTTGTAGGAGGCATGGCATAACAGCACGATACATACAGTATGTGTGTGTTTGTGTGTATGTGTATGTGTGTATATATATATATATATATATATATATATATATATATATATATATATATATATATATATGCTGTATTAGGCTACAATGTGTGATTTTTAAAAAAAATTGGGATGGTGGTGTGCCACAGGATTTTTTAATGTAAAAAAGTGTGCCACAGCAAAAAAAAGGTTAAAAATCACTGGTCTACAGAGTCAAGCCCAGATTGATTCCTTCAAAGTATTAGGTAGAGTTTGCCTATGAAAAAGCAATTGCAGCAACCAAGATGTTAAAGGTACATACTGGTCAAAATGTAAAGATGAAATACATCTTTGGGTAGAAGCATATTTGCAAAATACAAGTATTGGCCATATAGTAAAAGTCATCACTGTTTTATTGTTAACATTTTTTCTCTGCATGTGCATGTGAAGCTTATCTAGATATTCTCAGTGCACCAGCATTTTAAATACTGCAGCTGCTCAGAGAACCAGTGGGGATTGAATCATGTCAGCAATTAACAAATTGAGTCATTACCAGATTGAACAAGCACTTTAGGTTCTCTGAACAAGTGCTGTGTCTAAAATGCTGGTTCACGGAGCATACTTAAAGGGACAGTCTAGTATAAATTAAACTTTCATTATTCAGATAGGACTTTTAATTTTAATCAACTTTCCAATTTACTTTTATCATCAAATTTGCTTTTTTCTCTTGGTATTCTTAGTTTAAACTAAACATTTCTAAGCCTTTGAGGGCTGCCTCTTATCACAGGCTTTTTAAATCTCTTTTCAACACAAAGAGACAGAAAGTACACGTGGGCCATATAGATAACACTGTGTTCAGACACAGGGGGTTATTTAAGATTTAGCACAAAACAATGCTAAATTTAAGACAATAGATAATAAACAGTCACAGTCATGTGATCAGGGGGCTGGAAGAAGGTTCCTAGATACAAGGTAATCACAAAGGTAAAAAGTATATTAATATTACAGTGTTGGTTATGCAAAACTGGGGAATGGGTAATAAAGGGATTATCTATCTTTTAAAACAATAACAATTCTATGGTAAACTGTCCCTTTAAATACACTTTTGAAACAGCTGTAGCTTTTATTAGAAGCATTTTTGCTAATGCATGTATATTACAATAATGCTTCTATTCAAAACTGAAATGGATCCATGCGGATTCCAATTTTGGCTGGAATGTCCCTTCAATTTGTTTTAAAAATGTTTAGACTTGGCTGGTATGTTACTCTATAGCAAGAAATCAGAGGTGTCTTTTAATTGCAAACTGTTTACTGTCCCTTTTAATACTCTGCAGCTGGTATAAAAAGTAGTTGGTAGCATAAAATGAAAATTACAATACAGTGTCCCTTTAAAGGACCAATTAATACAGTAGAATTACATAATCAATGAGTGAATAATAAAAAGACAATGCAGCCTCACTTACTTTGAATTTTAAATGAGCAGTACATTTTTTTCTGACAAATATAATCAATGTGTTGCCCCCCTGTATCATGTGACAGCCATCAGCCAATCACTGATTCATATACAGGTATACCTCGCTCATACAGCGGGTTAGGGACTCAGAGCCCCGCTGTAAAGTAAAAACTGCCTTAAAGTGAAACAAGTCAGTTTAAGCTTTCTTTTTACTTGCCAATGTGTTTTAAAACTTGAAAACATGTTTGAACTAACATATATTAGGTGTGCAATAGTGCTACGTTTAGCTTAACACTAGAACAGTCCAGTCCAGTATTAAATTATAACTGTACAGTTCCTGTAAAATAGTGACAATTACTGTGGTAACATTTGCAAGACTACAAGCACTGAGACATCGGGGTAGATTTATCATATGTTGAGTGGACATGATTCGCTATAGCTAATCATGTCCGCTCGACTTTGTTAAATGCGGACAGCATGTGCTGTCCGCATTTAACATTGCACAAGCATTTCTGGTGAAATGCTTGTGCAATGCTGCCCCTGTTCACTGGCGGCCAATTGGCCGCTAGCAGGGTCTGTCAATCATCCCGATCGGGATGATTTAATTGGCGGACAGGTTAAGGAGCAGCAGTCTTTTGGCCGCTGCTTCTTAACTTCCGTTTCAGCGAGCCTCAATCATTGGGCCTCTGAAGCAACATACGCTGCTTAATAAATGGAGCCCACGGAGTGCACTGCAATGCTGTAAACAGACAGGACTGCGCATAACAAACTGGTGCCAGTCACCTTTCTCACAATCTTACGATGAGTACAGCACTGTTTCAAAATCCTTGTAGGTTTAACTTCAACTCCATATTAGCGCTGTATTAGAGAAGTGCTGTAAAGTCAGGTATTACTGTACGTATACACTGGAAACTCTTACCCATACTCAGTAGTAGTTGGTGCCTCAAAAATTGTTCCTATTAAAAAACAAATGTGCACAATTTAATAATGGAAGTAAATTGGAAAATATGTAAAAAGTTTAATTTTTAATTTAGTGTCAGCTGTAGAACAAAAACCCTGTTACTTTCAATCTGAAGCTGCACTTTATGGTTTGGTGCTGCAATTACTACAGTAAAACTATAAAACATACAAGAACAAAAAAAAAGAATTTTCCTCTTAGAATGTGGTTGTTTTTTTACAGCCTTTTTTTTTTTATCGAAAGGGAAAAGTAAAAGACCCTTATTTAGGTAGAATTGGAAACTTGTTAGATAATCTTGAGCTGTTAGTCAGTTGGAACGTGTAAAAATAAAATAAAATTGATTTGTCTCAAGGAAGTCGTAGCTTTTTGCAATATTTTATAAAAGGAAAGCAATTTTGTGATTTTCTTAGGAACTATTAGAAGAAGACGCAGGTAAAAATAGATGCTTGGTTTGCCCTGGGAATGCTGCTGCCAGTAAAGCAATTAACATTTGCTTATGGATCACAACTTTTCTAGAACAACAGATTTTGTGATACCCGGAGTAAAGTGTTTTGTTTAAACCTAACAGATGTGAACATTTTGTGGTAGCCCACACATTAGTCTTTAATAGACACACAGATGCAAAATGACACTATACAGATAGTGAACACATATATATATATATATATATATATATATATATATATATATATATATATATATTTGAAAAAAGAAGAAATACTGTGAATGGAAAAATTGCTATATATGGTGTTGCTATTAGTGCTCCTGGTTACAGGACACTAATGTTTCCAACTCTAATGTAATATGTATGAGAAGGATACAAACATTTGGTGCAGACCCATGTTAATTTTATATATTCAACGAAAAAAGAAAGACAAGAAATTTATAATAGAATCTCATGAAAGACTGGGAATTCAGCACTCTTTTATAAAAAATCAGAACAACACAAGTTTTGCAATTTAAAATGGTGGTGCTTTATTCACGCACCTCGCCGTTTGCAGGTTCAGCAAAATTGACAGCTTAGTTGCAACAATATAGAATATAAACAGTTACATAAAACCAGTGCCTATATACATTGTACTAATAATGGACCGGTCCATGTGACCTAACACAGCCTCATTGTGGAGGAACCAATAAATATATACATGCAAAAACCACCTTAACGGACAAAATTATGCTTGTTCATAAAGGTATATAACATATATGGAAAAAAACTCGACAGTTTAAATTTAGTACTACACAGACCATAGGTTTTAGTAAACTGTGTTAGCCGAGTGTACACACTCACCTCATGCATTTTATGAACAGCTATATGGAGGTGTCCTTGAATATAAAACAACATGAAATGTAGGTGTTAATGAGAAGAAATCCGGCAAACAGAGATATCATAATATCTCAGTTTATATATTGTTAAAGGGACATTAAACCCAAATGTTTTCTTTAATGATTTAGATAGAGAATACCATTTTAAACAACTTTCTAATTTACTTCAATTATCTAATTTGCTTCATTTTCTTGATATTCTTTCCTGAAAAGCATATCTAGATAGGCTCAGTAGCTTCTGATTGGTAGCTGCACATAGATGCCTCCTGTGATTGGCTCACCAATGTGCATTGCTATTTCTTTAACAAAGAATATCTAAAGATTGCAGCAAATTAGATAATAGAAGTAAATTGGAATTTTGTTTAAAATTGTATTCTCTATCTGAATCGTGAAAGAAAATTTTTGGGTTTAATGGCCCTTTAACACTTCTCTGTCAATATGTCTGGCAATTAAAGGGTAAAGTAGTTCCTGTAGTGACTTCTACATCCTCAGCTCTAGACCCTGCTCATTTCACCTGTACTAATGCTCAATGGTATGTACAATTTATTTTTAATCACTTCATGACACAAGTAACATCAGAAAGGAACTGACATGATGCCGATGGAATGTTGCATTTATAATATTGACATTCACCTGTAAGGGTTAACCCATGTGATTTGTATTAGGTCAAATTGTAAACACATTTAGACAAATAAATGGAAGAAAACAGACAACATGGTGACTGTAGCCAGGCTGAGGAACAAACTGAACAGATGAGGAGGACTGATGGTTATTGTGCCAGGGGAAGTTATGAGATTGTGATTATATTTTCTAAAAAAGATTATCACAGCAGGTGATGTGCTTTTATCATTCCTGGATCGGTGGCAATATACTTGCTTTGCCATGGCCCTGGGGAAACATGTCTGGCCTCAGCAGGATATTGGCAGGGAAACAACACAGAACTAACGGTAAATGGCAAAAACCTACTCCAGAAAAGCTGTGCACCACACATTCCTCTACAAAAAAAAAGTTTAAAACAGGTTTTTCTGTTTCACTTTGTTATAATTTTTGCAGTCATGCTCAGTTTCACAGCTGTTATGTCTTTGCCCTAGATACATTCAGCTGTGTAGTGAGAAAATTGTCACTATGTTGTCTGTGACATTTGATGAATCAATAAGAAATCAGAATCAATGAAAAATCTGATGCATTTCTTAACTTAAAGGGACATGAAACCCACATTTTTTCTTTCATTATTCAGATAGAGGATACAATTTTAAAGAACTTTCCAATTCACTTCTATTATCTAATCCGTTTCATTATCTTGGTAACATTTGTTGAAGGAGCAGCAATGCACTAATGGTTTCTAACTGAACACATGGGTGAGCCAATAACAATCAATATATATATATGCAGCCACCAATCAACAGCTAGAATCTAGGCTCTCTGCTGCTCCTGAACTTTCCTAGATAAACCTTTCAGCAAATGATAACAAGAGAAGGAAGCAAATTAAATAATAGAAGTAAATTTGAAAGTTGTTTAAAATTGTATGCTCTGTCTGAATCATGAAAGAAAATTTTTGGGTTTCGTGTCCCTTTAAAGGGATATGAAAACCACATTATTTTCTTTTATAATTCAGATAGAACATGCCATTTTAAACAACTTTCTAATTGACTTATTTTATCAAATTTGTTTCTTTTTCTTGGTATCCTCATCCTTGGTATCTAAGTAGGCTCAGGAGCTGCTGATTGGTGGCTGCATATATATATACCTCATGTTATTGGCTCACCCGTGTGCATTGCTATTTCTTCAAAAAGGATACCAAGAGAATGCAGCAAATTAAATAATAGAAGTAAAGTTGTTTAAAATTATATGGTTTATCTCGATAATGAAAGAAAAAATACTGAGTTTCATGCTCCTTTAATATTTTTGATGAAATATTACAGAACAGTAAATTTAGGTTCAAGTCTGTGAATATTCATCTATGGAAAAGAAGCTTTGTGGAGTTTCATCTCCACTGAAATGGCATTGTTTAAAAGGATAGTAAAGAGACATTAAAAGAAAATTAAACTTTCATAATTAACATAGAGCATGCAATTTTAAACAACTTTCCAGTTTATGTCTATTATCAAATTTGCTTTGTTCTTTTGATATCCTTGGTAAAAGAGTTAACCTAGGTAGGCTGATAGGCGCTTAACTTAATTTCACAGCTGATCCATAGGTTCTCTACCTCTTTTCACAGCTAGTATAATGGAAACATAGATATCTGCACTGATGTATGGGCTGATGTATCTGTAATAGAAAGGAAGAACACATAAAACTATAACTGTCTATTTAAATGTGTTGAAGAAGTGTCACATGGACCACATACACACACATACAGCAAAATCATCTCATATGCTATGCAGTATCTTACAACAGCTATTCCACCTCTCCATCATTCAGTATTTTTAAATATATCCTTGCAGGAAAATAATTCACTGAACTACTCTCATTGTTCTGCCCCTCACCTGGAGGGTACACCATCAAAGGTCTACATATAGCAAGCCATTGCATTACCTTTTGCACCTTACGTCTATGTGCACTAATCATCAATATAAAGAGGTTTTTTTTCAATATCAATTTGCATTTAATGATTATGTCTCCCACCTTCCATATGTAACCAGTCTACTCCACTCCTTGCTCAGGTTCTGTGTAAGCAAGTCTGCAACATGATTTTACTGTGGTTTTAATGTGTTTGCTACTGGATGTGTGCTATGTGTATGCAGCACTAAGCACTGCTCTACCTAGGAGCCTGTCCCTATGAAGTCAAATATGGCTGCATCTCACTGATGAGGCCCAAACTAGGCCAAAGCGTACGTCTGGGATTTTGCTGTTTCCCTTGTTCAGAGAGGGATTGCCTGGTATTTTGGGTCTGGAGTGGACTGTACTGTTAAGTCAGGATCAGACTGATATGCTATAATAAAGTTCTTCTCGGTGAAAGGCACATGTTGAGCAAAAAGAGGCTGCTTCTTAGGTGGTAACTGGCCATAAAACAAGCAATTATGCTATTGTTCACTCCTAGGTTGAGCACTTCTCTCTTTTAATTTATGAAGTCAAATAATGTCTGCTCCAAGAGGGAGGCTATAGTGGAAGGGAAGAAACACAATTTATCATATAAAAAGGATAAAAAAAGGGGAAATTAAACCGTTATTACATTTCATGCACCTCTCTCTAATTATGACTGCCGCCATTTTGAAACTTAGGTTACACTGCAGGTAACTGAAGGAGAGTTGCTGCACATGTGCAAACAAGTCAGCATCGGAATGCAGGGAAAGCTAAATTTCAACATGGCTTCATCCATTACCAGCAATAACCTAAATACTATGCTTATAAAATGTATTCAGTGTTTAATGTCTCTTTAACATAAAGAAAAAACATTAGCACCAAGTTAGTCAAGTGTGGTTTGCTGCATGTGGTGTATTTTATTTTTTGCCCTAGGCACTGAGAAATCTGCTTTATACCAAACCCTCAACCCAACAATTCTTTCTCATTTTGCCTTATTTATTTCTCGCAGATAGAACAATCATGTAATCATGCTAGGGGAAAACTAATTTGCAAAAAAAGAATGAATAAAATAGTTAGAGGGCACAGGAGTGTGAAGACCTTATGCCATATAACTAATCTTCAAAATTCCTACTGCCATAGGCACATGCCTAGGTGGCATATAATAGAATACATCCTTATATGCCAATCTTGTTGGCTCTTAAAATTTGCCTCTCCAAAAAATGTTTGTATAGGTTCCCGGCATAATCAGACTAGTATTTTAATACACCACTAAATTATGTGAGACTTAGAGGGACAGTCTACACCAGAATTTTTATTGTTTTAAAAGATAGATAATCCCATTATTACCCATTTCCCAGTGTTGCATAATTAACACAGTTATAATAATATACATTTAACCTCTGTGATTATCTTGTATCTAAGCCTCTGCAAACTGCCCCTTTTTTCAGTTCTTTTGACAGACTTGCAGTCTAGCCAATCAGTGCCTGCTCCCAGATAACTTCACGTGCACGAGCACAGTGTTATCTATATGAAATACGTGAACTAACACCCTCTAGTGGTGACAAACTGTTAAAATGCAATCTGAAAGAGGTGGCCTTCAAAGTCAGAGGCCTAGATTTAGAGTTCGGCGGTAGCCGTCAAAACCAGCGTTAGAGGCTCCTAACGCTGGTTTTGGCCGCCCGCTGGTATTTGGAGTCAGTGATTAAAGGGTCTAACGCTCACTTTACAGCCGCGACTTTTCCATACCGCAGATCCCCCTACGCCATTTGCGTAGCCTATCTTTTCAATGGGATCTTCCTAACGCCGGTATTTAGAGTCGTTTCTGCAGTGAGCGTTAGAGCTCTAACGACAAGATTCCAGCCGCCTGAAAATAGCAGGAGTTAAGAGCTTTCTGGCTAACGCCGGTTTATAAAGCTCTTAACTACTGTACCCTAAAGTACACTAACACCCATAAACTACCTATGTACCCCTAAACCGAGGTCCCCCCACATCGCCGCCACTCGATTAAAATTTTTAACCCCTAATCTGCCGACCGCCACCTACGTTATACTTATGTACCCCTAATCTGCTGCCCCTAACACCGCCGACCCCTGTATTATATCTATTAACCCCTAACTTGCCCCCCACAACGTCGCCGCAAGCTACTTAAAATAATTAACCCCTAATCTTCCGACCGCAAATCGCCGCCACCTACGTTATCCCTATGTACCCCTAATCTGCTACCCCTAACATCGCCGACCCCTATGTTATATTTATTAACCCCTAATCTGCCCCCCACAACGTCGCCGACACCTACCTACACTTATTAACCCCTAATCTGCCGAGCGGACCTGAGCGCTACTATAATAAAGTTATTAACCCCTAATCCGCCTCACTAACCCTATCATAAATAGTATTAACCCCTAATCTGCCCTCCCTAACATCGCCGACACCTACCTTCAATTATTAACCCCTAATCTGCCGACCGGAGCTCACCGCTATTCTAATAAATGTATTAACCCCTAAAGCTAAGTCTAACCCTAACACTAACACCCCCCTAAGTTAAATATAATTTTTATCTAACGAAATAAATTAACTCTTATTAAATAAATAATTCCTATTTAAAGCTAAATACTTACCTGTAAAATACATCCTAATATAGCTACAATATAAATTATAATTATATTATAGCTATTTTAGGATTAATATTTATTTTACAGGCAACTTTGTAATTATTTTAACCAGGTACAATAGCTATTAAATAGTTAAGAACTATTTAATAGTTACCTAGTTAAAATAATAACAAATTTACCTGTAAAATAAATCCTAACCTAAGATATAATTAAACCTAACACTACCCTATCAATAAAATAATTAAATAAACTACCTACAATTACCTACAATTAACCTAACACTACACTATCAATAAATTAATTAAACACAATTGCTACAAATAAATAAAATTAAATAAACTATCTAAAGTACAAAAAATAAAAAAGAACTAAGTTACAGAAAATAATAAAATATTTACAAACATAAGAAAAATATTACAACAATTTTAAACTAATTACACCTACTCTAAGCCCCCTAATAAAATAACAAAGCCCCCCAAAATAAAAAATTCCCTACCCTATTCTAAAATACAAATATTACAAGCTCTTTTACCTTACCAGCCCTGAACAGGGCCCTTTGCGGGGCATGCCCCAAGAATTTCAGCTCTTTTGCCTGTAAAAAAAAACATACAATACCCCCCCCCAACATTACAACCCACCACCCACATACCCCTAATCTAACCCAAACCCCCCTTAAATAAACCTAACACTACCCCCCTGATGATCTTCCTACCTTGTCTTCACCATGCCAGGTTCACCGATCCGTCCTGGCTCCAAGATCTTCATCCAACCCAAGCGGGGGCTAGACATCCACTGAAGAAGTCCAGAAGAGGGTCCAAAGTCTTCCTCCTATCCGGCAAGAAGAGGACATCCGGACCGGCAAACATCTTCTCCAAGCGGCATCTTCTATCTTCTTCCATCCGATGACGACCGGCTCCATCTTGAAGACCTCCAGCGCGGATCCATCCTCTTCTTCCGACGACTAGACGACGAATGACGGTTCCTTTAAGGGACGTCATCCAAGATGGCGTCCCTCGAATTCCGATTGGCTGATAGGATTCTATCAGCCAATCGGAATTAAGGTAGGAATTTTCTGATTGGCTGATGGAATCAGCCAATCAGAATATAGTTCAATCCGATTGGCTGATCCAATCAGCCAATCAGATTGAGCTCGCATTCTATTGGCTGATCGGAACAGCCAATAGAATGCGAGCTCAATCTGATTGGCTGATTGGATCAGCCAATCGGATTGAACTATATTCTGATTGGCTGATTCCATCAGCCAATCAGAAAATTCCTACCTTAATTCCGATTGGCTGATAGAATCCTATCAGCCAATCGGAATTCGAGGGACGCCATCTTGGATGACGTCCCTTAAAGGAACCGTCATTCGTCGTCTAGTCGTCGGAAGAAGAGGATGGATCCGCGCTGGAGGTCTTCAAGATGGAGCCGGTCGTCATCGGATGGAAGAAGATAGAAGATGCCGCTTGGAGAAGATGTTTGCCGGTCCGGATGTCCTCTTCTTGCCGGATAGGAGGAAGACTTTGGACCCTCTTCTGGACTTCTTCAGTGGATGTCTAGCCCCCGCTTGGGTTGGATGAAGATCTTGGAGCCAGGACGGATCGGTGAACCTGGCATGGTGAAGACAAGGTAGGAAGATCATCAGGGGGGTAGTGTTAGGTTTATTTAAGGGGGGTTTGGGTTAGATTAGGGGTATGTGGGTGGTGGGTTGTAATGTTGGGGGGGGGGTATTGTATGTTTTTTTTTACAGGCAAAAGAGCTGAAATTCTTGGGGCATGCCCCGCAAAGGGCCCTGTTCAGGGCTGGTAAGGTAAAAGAGCTTGTAATATTTGTATTTTAGAATAGGGTAGGGAATTTTTTATTTTGGGGGGCTTTGTTATTTTATTAGGGGGCTTAGAGTAGGTGTAATTAGTTTAAAATTGTTGTAATATTTTTCTTATGTTTGTAAATATTTTATTATTTTCTGTAACTTAGTTCTTTTTTATTTTTTGTACTTTAGATAGTTTATTTAATTTTATTTATTTGTAGCAATTGTGTTTAATTAATTTATTGATAGTGTAGTGTTAGGTTAATTGTAGGTAATTGTAGGTAGTTTATTTAATTATTTTATTGATAGGGTAGTGTTAGGTTTAATTATATCTTAGGTTAGGATTTATTTTACAGGTAAATTTGTTATTATTTTAACTAGGTAACTATTAAATAGTTCTTAACTATTTAATAGCTATTGTACCTGGTTAAAATAATTACAAAGTTGCCTGTAAAATAAATATTAATCCTAAAATAGCTATAATATAATTATAATTTATATTGTAGCTATATTAGGATTTATTTTACAGGTAAGTATTTAGCTTTAAATAGGAATCATTTATTTAATAAGAGTTAATTTATTTCGTTAGATAAAAATTATATTTAACTTAGGGGGGTGTTAGTGTTAGGGTTAGACTTAGCTTTAGGGGTTAATACATTTATTAGAATAGCGGTGAGCTCCGGTCGGCAGATTAGGGGTTAATAATTGAAGGTAGGTGTCGGCGATGTTAGGGAGGGCAGATTAGGGGTTAATACTATTTATGATAGGGTTAGTGAGGCGGATTAGGGGTTAATAACTTTATTATAGTAGCGCTCAGGTCCGCTCGGCAGATTAGGGGTTAATAAGTGTAGGCAGGTGTCGGCGACGTTGTGGGGGGCAGATTAGGGGTTAATAAATATAACATAGGGGTCGGCGATGTTAGGGCAGCAGATTAGGGGTACATAGGGATAACGTAGGTGGCGGCGGTTTACGGAGCGGCAGATTAGGGGTTAAAAGTGTAATGCAGGGGTCAGCGATAGCGGGGGCGGCAGATTAGGAGTTAATAAGTGTAAGGTTAGGGGTGTTTAGACTCGGGGTACATGTTAGGGTGTTAGGTGCAGACTTAGGAGGTGTTTCCCCATAGGAAACAATGGGGCTGCGTTAGGAGCTGAACGCTGCTTTTTTGCAGGTGTTAGGTTTTTTTTCAGCTCAAACAGCCCCATTGTTTCCTATGGGAGAATCATGCACGAGCACGTTTTTGATGCCGGCCGCGTCCGTAAGCAACTCTGGTATCGAGAGTTGCATTTGCGGTAAAAATGCTCTACGCTCCTTTTTTGGAGCCTAACGCAGCATTTGTTTGAACTCTCGATACCAGAGTTAAATTTATGGTGCGGCCAGAAAAAAACCCGCGGAGCGTTAACAGCCCTTTTACCGCCGAACTCTAAATCTAGGCCTAAGAAATTAACATATGAACCTCCTAGGTTAAGCTTTCAACTAAGAATACCAAGAGAGCAAAGCAAAATTGGTGATAAAAGTAAATTGGAAAATTGTTTAAAATGACATGCTCTATCTGAATAATAATAATAAGTTTATTTTGGTCTAGACTGTCCCTTTAATATAGACAGAAGAGTATATTCACACAGATCCTCTGTATTATCTCAAAATAAAAATGTATATGTTAGTCTACAAGGTTAATTTGCTAAAGCCCAGACACTTGTACCTTCTTTATGACAATGGACTTAACAGACTAAAGTCTAGTTTCTATTAAGTTGGTAATGTTTAGAAACTGGTGGTAACATAAAAAAAATCTCCATAAACCTTACTGGAGATAAATGTTTTTATCACCAGTTTCTACTATTTATCACATCAATGGAATCTAGGCCTAATTTAGGTGGTGTTGTTAGTGAGACCACCCTACTGCCACATACATATACAATTGTTTAAAGTCTAAGGGGCATATTTATCAATGTGCGAGCAGACATGATACAAAGTAGCTTATCATGTCTGTCGGCATTTATCCTTGCACCAGCACTTCTTGCGAACTGCTGGTGCAATGCCGCCCCCTGCAGATTTGCGGCCAGCTAGCAGGGGGTGTCAATCAACCCGATCGTATTTGATCGGTTGATTTCTGTCCACGGCCTCAGAGCAGGCGGACAAGTTATGGAGCAGCGGTCTTTAGACAGAGCTTGATAAATATGCCCCTAAATGTAAGCAGAACATACATTTATAGAGATCACTATTACATCCCTTTTAGCACTCTGAAATTGAAGTTGCACATGTTTTTATATTTTGTTAATCAATCATGCCACATGGTAAGACTAATTAACCCTAGAATATGAGCTGTCAATGAAATTGAAATCTTATGCTTAAAAATATGCAAACCTAATCTATTTATAGATAAAAATATGTAAAAGTCAGTTTATTAATGTTTCACAAAACATATATAAGTATAGATGTGATATTTCATGGTCTGAGTAAGGGGTATGCTAACCTGAAACATCACTTAAATGTTTGTGTGAAAAATGTATATATTTTTCTTTTATGTCCAGAGTGTATATGATTCTAAAGCAGTGTGTCCTGAGTTTGTATATGTGTGTTTGAGTTTATGTGTGTGTGTGCGATCTGTACATGTGTGTACGTGTGTGCATTTGTGTATATTTGTGTGCACGTGTATCTGTAAATGGGTGTGCTTGTGTATGTGTGATTTATATGTATGTGTGTTTGAAAGTGTGTCTTTGTGTTGGTGTGCATGTGTTTATTTGTGTGTGCGTGTTTATCTGGGTGTTTATGTAGGTGTATATGGGTCTATATGGGGGGGGGAGTATGTGTGCATATATATATATATATATATATGTGTGTGTGTAAGTGTAATTTGTATGTATGTGTGTTTATGTGCATGTGTATATGTGTGGGTGTGTATGTGTGAGCGTCTGTGTATGTACGTGTATTTATTTATATATATATATATATATATATATATATATATATATATATATATATATATATATATATATGAGTGTATGTGTATTTATGTGTGTGTACATATAAATAAATGTGTATATATATATATATATATATATATATAATTTTTCCTATAACCTCCCCAGCCTAAATAGTCTATTTTCTCTACTGTTTGTGAAATACAGTTAAAAAGTAGCAATAGTAGCTCAAGTTTGTATAAAAATTTTTTTTTGCACAGTCTGGAAACCTTTTGTGTACATATTTAAAAAAAACTAAAAAGTTATTAATTATTTTTTATCTGATTTCGTATGATATAATAATGTCTGCAAAATATCACTTTAATATATTTTTCTTTACAAATAATGAATTGATTATGAAAAAAGTTTTTTTTTTGGTTTTGAGGCAGAAACATTTCATCAGCTATCTATTAAATTAAGACACCTCTTGTCACTTTCAAAACAATGTAATTCATTTTGGATACAAAACATACATAGAAGTGTGTTTGCTACTCACAGAAGTTTCTTTTTGGAACAGCCAGCTGTTAAATTAAACCTCCCATTTATCACAAATGACAAAAAGTCATGGGGCGCTCACCCATTTTGACAGGTTTTGAGGGAGAAGGGGAAAATATGTCTTGTGGGAATCATTGATCTTTCTGTGTCACTCCCACAGGGCGCACATTGTCAGTGCTGTAGAATTGCATTCTTATTTTTATGATCGTGTCATATCTAGTGTCGGAGATAAAAAAAAACATAGGATTTGATTGCAGGTATTTAACTGCTTTTTCCACTCACTTTGTCCTTTTTTCATCTGTATTACAGGAACACAATATACTGTTCTTAGATCTTATAAGTTCAGATAAAAGTTCTAATTTCATTGCTTTAAAGGAAAGCTTGATTATCTGCAAAAGGTTACTTTTTAGCCTTACTGATCAAGGGAAGCCACTAGATTGATAATACACAAAACAGTCATTAAAAAATAGATGATTCAGGCTTATTTACGCCTTACTGAATTGGGAAATATAGAATAATGGAATATACAGTAGCTGTGTAACTCTGACATTTACTCACCATGCTCTGTTCAGTAAGATTAATATAGTTAATCTATGCCTAATGAATACATTTATAGGTGTACTCGTAAGAGTAAAAATGTTCACACTTAATAATCTATTTCTTTTTGTATTACATGCACAGGTAACAGCAATGCTCCTACAAAGCAGTATATGATCTCCAGTCAAAAGAAAGTGCTAGTTGCTTATTAAAACATCTATTGCCAGATTACAAGTGGCACGCTATTTAGCACTTTCTCTTGAGCGATAAAACCGTCAGTAATACAAGTTGAAAGAGAAATTTATTTTTTAACTAAAGGACTTCAGATATCATGAACACGATAACTTATTCTCCCCATAGACTTCAAGGGAGATGAAAAAGAAAAAAACACTTACTGCTCGAGTAATAACCAAACACCGTATTAAACCCATTGCGCTATACCCGACAGGATTTATTACTATTTCACATTCCAATGTTCTTTACATACAGGACAATGTTATTTTAGGAATGCAGTAAAAAATTTAACGGAACCAAAAATACTCTGAACATTTCCCAGAGAAATTAATTAGGTTATGGGCAAAGTGTTTAACATATCAGCACTTGACACTGATAAGCAAATACAAATCAAATTGTAAGGTTTTCAATGTGATTGTATTTGTATTTCCAGCTAATTTACCATATATTGCAGCAAAATTTACAATTACTGAATATTACTATAATAATTTAAGTTTATACTTCATCTCCAGCACCCTGGGAAGTTAAAAAGTTCTTAAACTGTTGAGAGTGAGGGGCCAATATATCAATGTCTGGCAGACATGATCCGCTGTAGCAAATCATGTCCGCCAGACATGGATGAATGCCATTTAACATTGCTCAAGCAGTTCTGGTAAACTGCTTGTGCAATTCCGCCCCCTTCAGATTCGCGGCCAATCGGCTGCTAGCAGGGGGTGTCAGGGGATTGCTGCCTCAAAGGATGCGTATGAGTTATGGAGCAGCGGTCTTAAAGGGGCAGTCTAGTCAAAATTAAACTTTCATGATTCAGATAGGGCATGTAATTTTAAACAACTTTCCAATTTACTTCTATTATCTAATTTGCTCAATTCTTTAGATATCCTTTGTTGAAGAAATAGCAATGCATATGTGTGAGCCAATCACACAAGGCCTCTATGTGCAGCAACCAATCAGCAGCTACTGAGCATATCTAGATATGCTTTTCAGCAAGTGATATCAAGAGAATGAAGCAAATGAGATAATATAAGTAAATTAGAAAGTTGTTTAAATTAACATGCTCTTTCTAAATCACAAAAGAAAAAATTTGGGTTTTGTGTCCCTTTAAGCCTGAAGGCTCACGCGGAAACAGCAGCTGCACATTCGGCCCTTAATAAATCAGCCCCTGAGTGTCTATTTTTGGTTTTTCTGAATTAATAGATATAAATTGATATGATATGACAGTTTAGCCAATGTGTCTTTCTTCTGGAGAAGTTAATGTGTTAGATCATTTCAATATTGCACTAAATGTATCTTTAACTCCTGCAAAGGGATTAAAATATAGTTAAATTTAGCTCCAGAACTGTAATACACTACTGGTAAATAGCTAAACAGATCTGGCGAACCTATGACAAGAGGCATATGTGTGTATCCACCAATCACCTTCTTGCTCCCAGTAGTACATTGCTGCTCCAGAGCCTCAGAAAAGGATACCAAGATAACTAAGTACATTTGATCATAAAAGTAAATTAAAGTCTCTAGAAATTGCATGGATCTTAATATTAAATATTTATTTTTTAACTTCCATGTCCCTTTAAGTTTTTTTTTCATACCACACTAAGCAGTGGGAAAACATGAAATACGCCCAAGTAACACCTTGTTCACCACTTAACCAGCACTCTGACACCAGTTTCATATATCAAAGAACACAAAATAAGTAGTTTTTTTTTTTTAAACTGGTATTCCTATATACTTACAAATCACACAAGAAAAATACCAAGATGGATAGAACGTCAGAGCTACAGAGTTCAAAATATAACATTTAATGAGATCTCAGAGCTGATGCATATCTCAGTAGTGGTTTTTGTCACAATAAGGATTTTTGCATTTTGAGGTAACTTTGAGATACATACATATACATCTTTAAATATGGATATACGTATATATATATTTGAAATTTACTTAGAACAAATCGCTATAAAAGATACTCAAATTAATAATCCTTTGTAATGAAATTGTTATTCATTTAGTTTCTGCACGTGCAATGCTGCTCTTTCAACAAAGGATAATAAAAGAAATAAGCAAATTTGATGATAGAAGTGTAAAGTTGTCTGAATCATGCTTTTTTATTATTATTATTTATTTATTTTGCTATCATGTCCTTTTAGCTTAATGTATCATCTCTATTTACTCTGCTAAGTTGTATTATACAGGCTTACAATTTTAAAAAAAAATATCTTGTTGTGACTGACTTGTAGTTTAGGCTTAATCTATCTATCTATCTATCTATCTATCTATCTATCTATCTATCTATCTATCTATATATCTATCCTTCCTTCCTTCCTTCCTTCCTTCCTTCCTTCCTTCCTTCCTTCCTATATATATTATATTAAAGGGACACTCAGGTTTTATTACATTTTAATGATTCAGATACAGCATGCAATTTTAAACAACTTTCCAATTTACTTCCATTTAATAAAATGTGCACAGTCTTTTATTTTTACACTTTTTTTGAGTCACCAGCTCCTACTGAGCATGTGCAAGAACTCAGACTATACGTATGTGCATTTGTGATTGGCTGATTGCTATCACATGGTACAGTGGGAGTGGAAATATACATAACTTTGAAACTTGTTAGAATAAAATCTACTACTCATTTGAAATTCAGAGTAAATGCTATTGTATTGTCTTGTTATCTTGCATTTGCTGATTATGCAAATCGGCTGTGTTATTATTATTATTATTATTATTATCGGTTATTTGTAGAGTGCCTAACAGATTCCGCAGCGCTAATTTACTGGTCCTTTAACAGCACAAATAAAAGCTAAAAGAAAAGAAAGATTGACGATACCATAAGTGTATGATAGCAAAACAATCAGTCATTTATGTGGACAGAACAAATTTTGATGGTTACGAAAGGGATCTATACAAATTATTTTAGTTAAGACAAATATTCTGTCCTAGATAGCAATGGGAAACCTGTCAGCAATTCACATTTTTACCTTCTTTAAGCTGTGGTTAACCCTAACCGTGATCTATCCACCAGGTATAACAGTAACTGCTGCTGATGACTCCTCCACATCTGCTGCCCTAACTGCTACTGACCTTATCCCCATAATATTGATCAGGGCGCCAAGCTGGATTTACCGTACGGCTATTGGCTAAGAGGTGAAAACATTACCTCTCAAGCAAAACAGCGATTTGCTGTTGGCTTCCTTAGCAGCTCAGAATGGCGATCAGTTGAAACAAATAAAAGAGCTTTCTACATAAAGTATCTTATACTTCATGAATGAAAGTCCCCTTTATTTGTTTCAATAGTCAACCCTAGCATTTCAAAAATGCTAGGATTGACTTTCACTTTAATACTAATATGACAGCAGTGTCTGCAATATTGTATCATTGTTATACATTGTTGCAAATGCTACTGCAATAGCATATGAAAGACACACCCACACTACTGAGCTTCTACGAGTGTACCTACGTTAATTTTCAACAAAGGATACCAAGAGAATAAAGCACATTTGATAACAGTTGTTTAAAATGATTTGCTATATCCAAACTATAAAAAATTATACTGCAACCTACTCCTACATGACCTCCCCAAACCCAGCCTCTCCCCTTCCAATCTATAATGAAAACTTCAGCTAGACTATTCCACCTTAGTCACCATTCTACATAGCCTCCCTGCGCTGCCAGTCCTTACTCACTCTCCCGTTACCCTTTAGAATAAAATTCAAAATATTAACCCTAACCTATAAAGTATTTAACAGCCTCACTCCCAACTTAACTCCAAATATTCCCTGACCCACACTCTTAGATCAACCTCTGACCTACATCTCTCCACTGATTTCTTCTTCCTTCTCTCACCTCCAAGATTTCTCATTCACTGCTCCTGTCCTCTGGAACTGTCTACCCTGCACCATCTGACTCCAACCTTGTTTAGCTTCAGGCTCTCTATCAAAAAACACCTATTTAGAGAGGCTAATCAACTCTCCTCTAACTGCTTTTCATCCTTGACTCACTGCTGCAACTACAATCCATGTGACAAGCTACACTAGGGTTGCCACCTGTCCCTTAAAATACAGAACACTTATAAGTTACACATGCTGCAGGGTGTGCAGGGAGGAATATGAATAGTGCTGTCCAGAAACACAATACATGTTCCTCCCTGCACACCCTGCAGCATGTGTAACTCATAAGTGTCCAGGAAAACATGGCTGAGGTGGCAACCCTAAGCTACCCCAAACTTAATGTCTCTAAACCTGTAGACTGTAAGCTGTTTGGAGCAGGACCTTCCTGCTCTTGTACTAGTTTTATTTTACACTGTTATGCATTTGTATCTTACCACAAATCTTTGTCATTGTTTACCCCTACCTTTGTACCAAGCACTATGAAATTATACAGCAATATACATATAATAATTATTATTACTACAGTAAATAAAAATGTCATTTTGACTTTATTGTTGCCTTAAAAAAAATCCTATGAGAAATATGCATCTGCTTTTTCCACAAAAGATTATTCATACCTGTTTCCTGCTTATTGGGGACAAGGGCAACAAAAAAGGATTGGAGGGCAGTCCTATTATGTTTATTTATACCAACTGCAACATTTTTTAGCAAATGAATGTTACATTTCTCTATGTTGAATGTAACATTAAAATATCAAATGCTACATTTGATTAAAAATATTCAAAATAGAGAAATTAACATTTGGATGTTGATTCTCAAACACATTAACATTCTAATGTTATTTTCATTATTCTGAATGTGTTTAAAACAAAGTATCTCAGAGCTGTCCACAGCCAAGAAATACTCTTGAGAAAATGTGTGTTGTTTCCTATTGAACATTACTACAAACACAAATGTACAGGCTCATCAAGCTAATTTATGACCTCCTGCTATTTCCATAGTGTTTGTTGTTTTATGGCCAGGATATGCATAGGACATTTACAATTCCAGGTGAAAGGATTGAAGAGTATTATTAATAATACGTTTTGTTCAAAGTGAAAACATTAGTTCTCTAATTTCAACTGCAAATACTTGTTCCATGATATCTTACTAGATATATCATCAGTTTGGCTTAGAAACATAAATATCTGGCATTAATACTTCTTTTCTATTGCCAAGCCTGCTGGTTTCTTAGATTTATTGAAACTGTTCATTAGAAATTCAGATTTATACATGAACCTGTATGATGTCTTCACCTATGAAATTCCAATATTTGAAATTTACTTAGAACAAATCGCTATAAAAGATACTCAAATTAATAATCCTTTCTAATGAAATAATTACAGGAGCTAGCTGGCTGCTGGCTGGTGCCTGCACATATAGGGCTTTTATAATTGGCTCATCAATTGTTATTCATTAGGGCCTAGATTTTGAGTTTGGCGGTAGCCATGAAAACCAGCGTTAGAGGCTCCTAACGCTGGTTTTAGGCTACCGCCGGTATTTGGAGTCATTAAAAAAAGGGTCTAACGCTCACTTTTCAGCCGCGACTTTTCCATACCGCAGAACCCCTTACGTCATTTGCGTATCCTATCTTTTCAATGGGATCTTTCTAACTCCGGTATTTAGAGTCGTGTCTGAAGTGAGCGTTAGAATTCTAACGACAAAACTCCAGCCGCAGAAAAAAGTCAGTAGTTAAGAGCTTTCTGGGCTAACGCCGGTTCATAAAGCTCTTAACTACTGTACTCTAAAGTACACTAACACCCATAAACTACCTATGTACCCCTAAACCGAGGCCCCCCCACATCGCCGCCACTCGTTAAAAAATGTTTAACCCCTAATCTGCCGACCGCCACCTACGTTATCCTTATGTACCCCTAATCTGCTGCCCCTAACACCGCCGACCCCTATATTTATTAACCCCTAACCTGCCCCCCACAACGTCGCAGCCAGCTACCTACAATAATTAACCCCTAATCTGCCGACCGCAAAGAGCCGCCACCTACATTATAGCTATGTACCCCTAATCTGCTGCCCCTAACACCGCCGACCTCTATATTATATTTATTAACCCCTAATCTGCCCCCCTCAACGTCGCCTCCACCTGCCTACACTTATTTACCCCTAATCTGCCGAGCGGACCTGAGCGCTACTATAATAAAGTTATTAACCCCTAATCCGCCTCACTAACCCTATAATAAATAGTATTAACCCCTAATCTGCCCTCCCTAACATCGCCGACACCTAACTTCAATTATTAACCCCTAATCTGCCGACTGGAGCTTACCGCTATTCTACATTACAACCACCACCCACATACCCCTAATCTAACCCAAACCCCCCTTAAATAAACCTAACACTAAGCCCCTGAAGATCTCCCTACCTTGAGTCGTCTTCACCCAGCCAAGCCAAATTCTTCATCCATCCGATTGAAGTCTTCATCCAAGAGGCATCTTCTATCGTCATCCATCCGATATCAGCCAATCAGAATTAAGGTAGGAATATTCTGATTGGCTGATGGAATCAGCCAATCAGAATCAAGTTCAATCCGATTGGCTGATCCAATCAGCCAATCAGATTGAGCTTGCATTCTATTGGCTGTTCCGATCAGCCAATAGAATGCGAGCTCAATCTGATTGGCTGATTCAATCAGCCAATCAGATTTTTCCTACCTTAATTCCGATTGGCTGATAGAATCCTATCAGCCAATCGGAATTCGAGGGACGCCATCTTGGATGACGTCATTTAAAGGAACCGTCATTCGTCGTTCAGTCGTCGGCCAGGATGGATGTTCCGCGTCGGAGGTCTTCAGGAAGCTGCCGCTCCACTCCGGATGGATGACGATAGAAGATGACTCTTGGATGAAGACTTCAATCGGATGGAAGACCTCTTCTGCCCCGAGTGGATGAAGACTTCTACCGGATGGAGGACCTCTTCTTGCTCCGCTTGGATGAAGAATTTGGCTCGGCTGGGTGAAGACGACTCAAGGTAGGGAGATCTTCAGGGGCTTAGTGTTAGGTTTATTTAAGGGGGGTTTGGGTTAGATTAGGGGTATGTGGGTGGTGAGTTGTAATGTTGGGGGGGGGTATTGTATGTTTTTTTTACAGGCAAAAGAGCTGAACTTCTTGGGGCATGCCCCGCAAAGGGCCCTGTTCAGGGCTGGTAAGGTAAAAGAGCTTTGAACTTTAGTAATATAGAATAGGGTAGGGCATTTTTTTATTTTGGGGGGCTTTGTTATTTTATTAGGGGGCTTAGAGTAGGTGTAATTAGTTTAAAATTGTTGTAATATATTTCTAATGTTTGTAAATATTTTTTATTTTTTGTAACTTAGTTCTTTTTTATTTTTTGTACTTTAGTTAGTTTATTTCATTGTATTTATTTGTAGGAATTGTATTTAATGTATTTATTGATAGTGTAGTGTTAGGTTTAATTGTAGATAATTATAGGTATTTTATTTAATTAATTTATTGATAGTGTAGTGTTAGGTTTAATTGTAACTTAGGTTAGGATTTATTTTACAGGTAAATTTTTAATTATTTTAACTATTTTAGCTATTAAATAGTTCTTAACTATTTAATAGCTATTGTACCTGGTTAAAATAAATACAAAGTTACCTGTAAAATAAATATTAATCCTAAAATAGCTATAATATAAATATAATTTATATTGTAGCTATATTAGGATTTATTTTACAGGTAAGTATTTATCTTTAAATAGGAATAATTTATTTAATAAGAGTTAATTAATTTCGTTAGATTAAAATTATATTTAATTTAGGGGGGTGTTAGTGTTAGGGTTAGACTTAGCTTTAGGGGTTAATACATTTATTAGAATAGCGGTGAGCTCCAGTCGGCAGATTAGGGGTTAATAATTGAAGTTAGGTGTCGGCGATGTTAGGGAGGGCAGATTAGGGGTTAATACTATTTATTATAGGGTTAGTGAGGCGGATTAGGGGTTAATAACTTTATTATAATAGCGGTGTGGTCCGGTCGGCAGATTAGGGGTTAATAAGTGTAGGCAGGTGGAGGCGACGTTGTGGGGGGCAGATTAGGGGTTAATAAATATAATATAGGGGTCGGCGGTGTTAGGGGCAGCAGATTAGGGGTACATAGGGATAATGTAAGTAGCGGCGGTTTATGGAACGGCAGATTAGGGGTTAATAATAATATGCAGGGGTCAGCGATAGCGGGGGCGGCAGATTAGGGGTTAATAAGTGTAAGGTTAGGGGTGTTTAGACTCGGGGTACATGTTAGAGTGTTAGGTGCAGACGTAGGAAGTGTTTCCCCATAGCAAACAATGGGGCTGCGTTAGGAGCTGAACGCGGCTTTTTTGCAGGTGTTTTTTTTCAGCTCAAACAGCCCCATTGTTTCCTATGGGGGAATCGTGCACGAGCACGTTTTTGAGGCTGGCCGCGTCCGTAAGCAACTCTGGTATCGAGAGTTGCAGTTGCGTTAAATATGCTCTACGCTCCTTTTTTGGAGCCTAACGCAGCCATTCTGTGGACTCTCAATACCAGAGTTATTTTAAAGGTGCGGCCAGAAAAAAGCCAGCGTTAGGTACGCGGGTCGTTACCGACAAAACTCTAAATCTAGCCGTTAGTTTCTGCACATGCATTGCTGCTCTTTCAACAAAGGATAATAAAAGAAATAAGCAAATTTGATGATAGAAGTGTAAAGTTGTCTGAATCATGCTTTTTTATTATTATTATTATTTTTTTATTTTGCTTTCATGTCCTTTTAGCTTAATGTATAATCTCTATTTACTCTTCTAAGTTGTATTATACAGGCTTACAAGTTTTAAGAAAATATCTTGTGACTTGTAGTTTAGGCTTTATCTATCTATCTATCTATCTATCTATCTATCCTTCCTTCCTTCCTATATATATTATATTAACAGCACAAATAAAAGCTAAAAAAAAAAAAGAAAGATTGACGATACCATAGTTATATGATAGTAAAACAATCAGTCATTTATGTGGACAGAACAAATTTTGATGGTTACGAAAGGGATCTATGCAAATTATTTTAGTTAAAGGACCAGTAAACACAGCAGATTTGCATAATCAACAAATGCAAGATAACAAGACAATACAAAAGCATTTACTCTGAATTTCAAATGAGTAATAGATTCTTTTCTAACACATTTTAAAGTTATGTATATTGCCACTCCCCCTGTACCATGTGATAGCAATCAGCCAATCACAAATTCATATACGTATAGTCTGAGTTCTTGCACATGCTCAGTAGGAGCTGGTGACTCAAAAAAAGTGTAAATATAAAAGACTGTGCACATTTTTTTTAATGGAAGTAAATTGGAAAGTTGTTTAAAATTACATGCTGTATCTGAATAATGAAAATTTAATAAAACCTGAGTGTCCCTTTAAGACAAATATTCTGTCCTAGCTAGCAATGGGAAACCTGTCAGCAATTCACTTTTTTACCTTCTTTAAGCTGTGGTTAAAAACAAATATGGTTAGGTAGATGATAAATGAAGAAGAAGAATACAAGACAATAGGATTTACCATTGAAATGCTCCAGCGGGAACATCACAAGTGAAAATGTAGTAATCAAAATGTTATATGATTGCAAATACCACCATTTTTATTGTGTAATTTTGTTAAGTAAAAGTAGAATTATCTGTATAAATGTCAAAGAACCATTTGGTAAAGCATGTTAGTCCTCTAAGGTACATCAATTATAACCCTTCCCTATGACAGTTTGATTTCTGACATTACAGTTATAATTTTGCTATGTTGCATCATGTGACACTGTGTTTAAATATTTTTTTTTGTATTTGTTTAAGTTTTATGTCTGTCTGTCGATCTGTTCATCTGTCTGTCAGTCTATCTATCTACAATTACATTGCAGCAATAGTAATGCCACTTACGCAGCACTGTCACAAGCCATTTTCCTTCTTGGTAATGATAATATGGTATCAGCTTTCTATATTAGGTGTCTGAATTAGGCTTACCATTAAGTTTGCTGTTTGTTAGAGTTAAGGTTTGGAGTTGCTGTTAGACTTATGGGCTAAAGTTAACCCTTAGTATGGCACACAAACAGCTACAATGTTGTTGTATCTTATCCAAAATGCTGCAGGTAAATATGAACATTTATGAAAGAGTATAGGATTATTGATGTTTAATTATACAAATATCTTGAGAGTCAGTGTGGTGTCTCAAATGCTTAAAGGGACACTGAACCCAATTTTTTTATTTTGTGATTCAGATAGAGCATGCAATTTTAAACAACTTTCTAATTTACTCCTATTATCAATTTTTCTTCGTTCTCTCGCTATCTTTATTTGAAAAAGAAGGCATCTAAGCTATGTTTTTGGTTCAGTACCATGGAAAGCACTTGTTTATTGGTGGGTGAATTTATCCACCAATCAGCAAGAACAACACAGTGTGTTCACCAAAAATGGGTCGGCATCTAAACTTACATTCTTGCATTTCAAATAAAGATACCAAGAGAATGAAAAGAATTTGATAATAGGAGTAAATTAGAAAGTTACTTTAAATTGCATGCTCTATCTGAATCATGATAGAAAATTTTTTGGGTTCAGTGTCCCTTTAAGGTTGTATAAATGTATAAAGTGTCAGCCAGAATATAATCTGGAGCTGATGAGGTCAATTAAGGTTTAATTTCCATCAGACATGAAAACATATCAGCCAGGGTCAGCAGGGCACATTCATCTGCAATAATGTAGAAAATGGTGACCGGAAAATTCCACCTTGCGCTTCTATCTTATTGTCGTAGCAGGATAAGAAGGTTTGCATAGAGTCTAAACTAGTTCTCAGTTCTTAATGGATGGAAATGTAATGGCTCCAAGTTAAACATCCTCAAGTAAATAATTGCTCCAATGCTGCAATAGAAACCTTATCCCATTGCCACCTCTAAAAAAAAATAAAAAATTGCAATGATTGTTTGCTTGGTGAAAGAAATGTTAAGCACTTTTGCAGGGCCTCCAGCCCTTTTAGATTTGTAAGGTTGGTTTTGATGTTATAACTATATGTAGCTGCGGATGCAAAAGCCTATGTAGAATATTGGGTCAGAAAAACCATGAGAGTCATTTGGGCCCCTATTAGATTGAGTATAGAGAACAGTAGATTATTTGTATTCTTATTTGGATAAATAAATGCATTACAAGGTTATGTTCAACCTTCCATACAGTTGGTAGATATAATGAGGCCGAATTATCAAAGGTCTTGCGGACCTGTTCCGACAGTGTGGATCAGGTCCGCAAGACCTCACTGAATGTGGAGAGCAATACGCTCTCCGTATTCAGCATTGCACCAGCAGCTCACAAGAGCTGCTGGTGCAACGCCGCCCCCTGCAGACTCCCGGCCAATCGGCCACCAGCAGGGAGGTGTCAATCAACCCGATCGTACTCGATCGTGTTGAATTGTGGCAATGTCTATCCGCCTGCTCAGAGCAGGAGGTCAGGGTTATGGAGCAGCGGTCTTTAGACCGCTGCTTCATAACTGCTGTTTATGGCGAGCCTGAAGATTCGCCAGAAACACGGGCCCTCAAGCTCCATACAGAGCTTGATAAATGGGCCTCGAAGTGTCCATTCATAGACATTGAAAGCCATATGATGGACACAGTGAATGGGCCTATTTGATAAATGGATAATTAAACTGGCAGAACTTGGCTAACTCACATGTATTTCCTGATCCTTAAATTCTGGCCTCTCATTCAGAAATTAAAGCTCACATTATACTATGTCATCCTCCAAGACTAATTGGATTCCAACAGTTTTGTTTCTAAAATGAAAATGATGAGTTTTACATACTACTTCACCCTTAAAAATGTTGTTGACTTGTTTTGAGACTCCCTCTCCTTTTACAAAAATTTGAGGAGGGTAGAATGTCCCCATTATTATTCACTGCCTCTTTAAACCTCCTACTGCAACATGAACACCAAATGTCAGTGAGAATTATTCATGGATTTTGTTCAGGAAGGGGAAGTCTATGGCATATAATAAATGAGAGTTACATCTGGAGTTTTTATAATGACAGACAAATTTATTTGTACGCAAGACTAGACATCATTATGTCCTCGTTTTTCTACATTATTAAAGGTAATTACCTTTTTTTGGCATGGGTTGAAAAGAGGAAATGAATTGATAATTTTATTACCAGAACACTGATGTATCAAAGCCTTTATTTGTTTCTTGTTAAAGTAGTTGAATTAACAATTGGAAGTTTATTGATGTTACTTATAAGAACCTGTGTATTTCAATAAGCTAAATTCACTTTATTCTCCTTTCTAACAGGCAATCATTAAATCATTTATAGTGCCAAGAAAATGCATTAATAAAATGACTTGCTTTGAAACATAGTTTCACTTTAATCTTTAAATTAGATTTAAAAGAATGAAATATTAGAGCTGTTATCAACACATTTAAATAGAAATGAATACATTTGAACTAATGGCTGGGTAAAACTGTGACATTTCCACACTCAGTGAGGTGATCGGGAATATTAAGTTATACATTCTTACTTATATTCTGAAGGGTAGAATTTTTATGAGCAGTAATTATAAGTGCATATTTCTAAGTGAAAGTGTTGATTTCTAAGTGCAGAACAGCAGAAGTGGGATATCTGCCCCCAGACATCACTTTTTATAATGGTCTCAGTAAGATTTGGTTCACTAACTGTTTATCAGGCAATACCAATACAAAAAATAGCAGTAATGGGAACTGGAATTAACTCTTGTACATTACTGTTTGATTTTAAGGGCTGAAACAGAGCTGATTGACTCACTGCACATCAACCAAAAGCTCCTGGGTAACCAAAGCGCCATCTGCTTCTGATACACTTACTACACAAAGAGGAGTTTAACTTTTCATACTTGAGTTTAATTTTAGCATTTATTCAAACTGAAGGGTCAATGATCATTTGTCACACAATGCACCTTTGGTAAAGACCAGTAAAAAAAAAAAAAAGAAGAATCCAATAAACTTTGTTTGATAGAGTTAAAAGAGATGTGATGTGGTTATGTGTGTTTTTAAATTAAAAAAACAAAACGTTTTTTAAGGGTAGTTAAAATAAAAGTTTCATTTTAGTTCATTTTCGATTATGGTCGTATTCGTTTCAAACAAATTTTATTAGAAATTTTCGTTTTAACTAAAATTTTGGTTTTGATTTAAAGCGCTGCGGAATCTGTTGGCGCTCTACAAATAACCGATAATAATAATAAAGTGCAGAATTGTTGCTATTTGAAGCTACAATCAACTTTATTAGCTTTATTCTGTTATTCTATGTAATTTTAAAACCTATTTTATTTATACATCTAATTTTCAACCATCATTTTTTTTATGTGTGTGAGGTTTGCCTGTATTTTTAGAAACAAGCATTCTTATGAGAGCTCTGTTGTTAAAGAAAATAGCAGCATGCTATTTAAAGGGACACTGAACCCAATTTTTTTTTTCTTTCATGATTTAGATAGAGCATGCAATTTTAAGCAACTTTCTAATTTACTCCTATTATCAAATTTTCTTCATTCTCTTGCTATCTTTATTTGAAAAGCAAGAATGTACGTTTAGAAGCCGAACCATTTTTGGTTCATAACCTGGGTTGTCGTTGTTGATTGAACAGCACCAATAGACAAGTGCTGTCCAGGGCCCTAAACCAAAAATTGTCTGGCTCCTTAGCTTGGATGCCTTCTTTTTCAAATAATGATAGCAAGAGAACAAAGAAAATTGATAATAGAAGTAAATTAGAAGGTTGCTTAAAATTGTATGCACTATATGAATCACAAAAGAAAAAAAATTGGGTTTAGTGTCCCTTTAAACTCTTACTGTGTTTAAAATGTGTATCAGATAGGATGCAGCCAGAATATAAGATAAACTATTTGTAAATCCAATTAGGAATGAAAAAAAACCTCATAAATGCCTGAAGTATCAAATATGCTGCAAACATTTATCATATTTGTAATTTTTTTTTTTTTTTAAATGTTTTCATTTATCTCTAAAGGTGCAATAAAGGTGCAATAAATTCTCATTGGTCAAGTTTTACAGGGCTAAAAAAAAACAATACAGAAGACACATTTACTATATGACGAGTAGACATGCTCGACATTGTTAAATACCGACAGTATGCGCTGTCAGCATTTATCATTGGACAAGCATTTCTAGTGAAATGCTTGTGCAGTGCCGCCCCTTGCTCACTGGCATACCACTTTCTAAAAATGGGTCATGTGATAAACCAACTTAGGTTTCAGGTAATTGAATGTCTACATAGACCACGTTGTGGTGGTGATAGAGAACGTTTATTAAAACAACGGGAATCATTCTGGATTCATAAAATTTGCACATTAGAGCCCTCTGGGTTAAACAGAGAGTTAGATCTATCTGTATTTTTGTAAATAACCTCCCTGTAAAGGATATGCTTTTTTGTAATTTTTGGATATGTTGTTTTTGAAATAACTTATATGTAAAATTGAATTTATGTATATATGTATATATGAATTCCTTTTTTGCTTTCCGATCATATGTAGGGAATATATTATTGTACCTTACTAGATATATTATTTTTTGGTAATGTAAACATGAATATCAAGTTATCTGTTATAATGTGTAATGATTTCATAATGGATATGATAGAGTTAATTTGTATATGCTCTTTAGCGCCCTCTAATGGGGGGTTATGTATAAATTGATGTTCTGAACAGTGTAAAATCAGCTTGACAAAGGGGTTACTCCCGAAACGTTGCTTTGCTGTTCCTGTGTGTGTTTATAATAAACTCCTATTTTGCTGCCACATTTTGGATTCTTTGTATGCTCATTTAGGAGTTTTGTGGTACTCCTGTGGCTTGCATACAGTACCCTTCGTGCTGGACATTTTTTTGCTATTTGGCCAATTGGACGCTAGCAGGAACTGTGAATCATCCCAATCTTACCTAAAACGTGGCTGACAAGTTAAGGCGCAACGATCTTATGACCTCTGCTTCTTAACTTCTGTTTTAGGTGAGCCTGAAACGTTGGGACACCAAAGCAGCATAAATCAATTTCTATCAATTTCTTGATAGCTTTGTGTTACCATATATATTTTTAGTATATGTAAATGCTGTCCTTTCATATGCATGACAAAAAAAAAAAAATAGTACAATGTCCCTTTAAATGTAAAATACAATTCATAGGTGTGATAACTATTTATCAAGACTACTATTTAATTCCTCTCAACAGACTGCTAGGTTCTATTAAAGGGTATTATATCAAAGTTTTGGGTATCACTACTCAATCTAACATCAGTCATTAGCTTTCTTTGAGTTCTGATGAATGAGTGAGTGAGAAATGCTTCTAACCCCAGGGTTCAAAACTATGGTTATTATTGCTTTCTGTAAAAGACATTTAAAGCTGTTTCCATCTGGATATTGCTGGCGCTCCAATACAATTAACATTAGTAGTATCAATTTGCTATTCTTGAAATCATTAACCATTACTTAAAATCCATTATAGAATTATACAGAAGATTAAAAGTGACTTACAGAACATTAACAGAACATAAAGAAAAATTAAAGAGGGTGCCAGTTTTAAAGGGACCTATTAATTTATATATATATATATATATATATATATATATATATATATATATATATATATATATATATATATATATAGTATATCCACAATTAATAACTTCATATAAAATAAGTGTCTTAAAGGGACATTAAACACTAAACAAATTCTAGATAGAAATAAGTATTCAAAGAAAATATTAGTCTGAGAATAACATGTAGATGTATTTTTTAAAATTTCATAAGTTGTTTTAATAGTGACAAAATAAGTGTAAAGTTTAATAGTCTATAAAACAATGGGAGCTGCCATGTTGTAACTTAGGTTACTTTCTCTGCTGTGGCCAAATAGGAAAAAGTTATAAATAGGTCACTGGACTGTACAGCCAATGGCTGTTTAGAATATAACAGTGATCTGCACTTCCATTTCTATCAGGAACTGAAAAGCTCACAATTTCAGAATGAAATTAATTGAAAAGGGGCCACAATAAATCATGAAAGTATATTGTAGAGTTTTTATACATATAATTTATCATTTTATATTACCATCTCAAAGTGTTTAATGTCCTTGTAAAGCACCACTGAATAGAGTTGAAGTGAATAAATGACAAATGTGCAATAAAAATACAATGCAATAGCACTTTAATGTCAGTTATTCCTATTTGATCTGCCCTTGTACCATGTGACAGCCATCAGCAAATCACAAACTGCAGTTAAAATTGAGTATATACTCTGCACTTTTGCACATGCTCAGTAGGAGCTGGAGCCTCAGATATTGTGCTTATAAAAATAATGTGCGTGTTTTGACATGCAAAGTCTATTGGAAAGTTTGTTTTTAAAAAATGTTCTATCTCACTGGTTTTAAAACCTGTCCTCAGGGCTCCCTAACAGGTGAGACTGTGCTCCAGTTCATATATCCTCAAAATCTGGACTGTTAGGGAGGCCTGAGGGAAGGTTTCAAAACCAGTACTCTAGCTGAAACTTTATTTTTACTTTAGTGGCCCTTTAAATGCACTTACAACTACTGTTTATGATGCTTTTCAGTCCAATCCAAGGACACACCATCTGAAAATATTGCTATTTATCTTTCCTCCTTTTACAGTGACCAATGTAGAAAATATATAACTGAGCTCCTACATTAAGCATTCAGTTATGTTTGATTAGATTCTGAGAGTATATATATATATATATATATATATATATATATATATATATATATATATATATATATATATATATATATATATATATATACATACAGGTGAAACTCAAAAAATTAGAATATCATGCAAAAGTTCATTTATTTCACTAAGGCAACTTAAAGGGATAGAGCATGACTGTTACAAACTGCTATTTGTAACTGGCCCTTTAAATGGAAAATTGCCCTGCTTCCCTGGATTTTGGAGAAGCCTATTTGCCAGCCTCCTTCCACATGACTATGGCCCCTGGAAGATTGTGCCCCTGAGGACATATTGACTTTTGTTGGGTGTGTGTGGCCCTTTAAGAACCGTCTGGGGACATATTGTGACTTTGGTGAACAATGCCCCTTTAAGACTATGTCCCCAGACCTGTGAAATGACTTGTCCCTGGCTTTCTCCCACTTGGTTCAGTTTCATTGTGTGCCATTAAGTGCTATGTGACAGACCCTTCGGTCAGAACTACAGAGATAACTTTGTTCTGCTTCAAGAAGCATTCTAAATACAAGTTTGCTGGGATCAGCTCTAATTAAGTTTAGTGATAAACTTTCCCATTGTCTAATCAGACTTCTAGTAGTGATAAGGTGGACTGCATTGTTTTATTGTGTGTAAAATGTTATCTGCTGAAGTAATGTTGTGGCCTGTCAAAGGGAGTGTCTCTCTATCTAATATCAAATGTGTGATGGGGGATTTTATGCCTCCCCCTGAGAGTGTCCTGTTTGCATGTAACCTCAATAAAAAGCAGGCTGTGTGCTCCAGCACATCAGACCTATGTTGACCCTCTAACTTGAAGCTTTGACTCATGTTTGTAGGATACAGCTTATAATCACTACAGGGATTGCTATGCTCTTCATACTCCCTTAGCTACAGGGATTGCTACAGAAGGAAGAGGTTCACCTACTGGAGCCTGGTCATAGGTCCAGGGCGCAGAGCAGACGGCGAGATACCAGCCCAGCAGCGGTGGTTCATAGAGTCGGCATTACTTATGGTGGCTACGTAGCAGTTATAGAGTCTACGGTGCTGCTGCTCCTTTGGTGAGCGCTAGGAGCATCCTTTTCTACGGTCCAACTTCCAGCCAGCCTGGAGGCAACCGTAACATTTGGCGGCAGCGGTGGGATTGCGTCCTAGCGCAAGGAGCAGCACCACAACAGCACTGGTATCGTAGGAGAGTAATTGAGGGCAACGCTAGCCACTGCGCAGCGTCCCTACCTACAGCAGCATGGAGCTGACAAGACACTGGTCAGAACCCTGTGAAGAGCACCTCAACCTGATCCGTCGCTATGAGGGCGCTGATTTCGTTCCAGAGGTAAAGAGGCGGCTAGTCCGATATGGTCCAGACCCTGCACAGGAGGTAGTCAGTCGCCTCATCTGGGAATTGGCTACTGAGAACGAAGCGGCACGAGCCTTTGAGCGCCAACTGTGGAGTTTGAGGGTATGGACACCTGGTCTCTCTCCCCAGCCGCAGCATGTTCCACAGGGAGAGGAGAGCAGCGACCTCCCTCCCCAGCGGCAGTATACTGTGCAGAGGGAAGAGACAACCGGTCTCCTTCCCCAACCCCAACCAGAGATACCAGAGGCAGCAGGCCTCATAGACTGGTCCTGGGAGGACCCCCAGCAGGCAGGTGGAGATGGGACCGCAGTCTCTCTACCGGCCCTACATGGAAGCTGGGCAGGCGGCCCAGATCCCCAGCGACAGACCAAGCTACAGGGAGGGGAGAGCATCGACCTCCCTCCCCAGCCGGAGTGTGCCTTCCAGGGAGAGGAGACAACCGGTCTCTCTCCCCAGCCGCAGCATGTTCCACAGGAAGCGGAGAGCATCGACCTCCCTTCCCAACGGCCGCCGGAGTATCAGGAGGAGGAGGTAAGCCAATCTCCCCCTCCCCAGCTAACTCCTAACTTGGGCCCAGGGTTAACAGTGGAGATGTTAACCCCCACTGACCCCCACGTTCCCTTTGCCACCGGGCAGGACTATGCCCCAATTCCCCCAGCAGAAGAGCTGGCATCAGGACAGAGCGCTGCTGGCCTCTGCCCTACAGACCTTGTCCTTGTTACAGAACTGGCCTGCAAACCCCTCACCCCAGCAGAAGCGCTGGCACCAGGGCAGAGTGCCGCTGGCCTCTGCCCCCCAAGTACCATCAGCTATTTGCCCAGCTGCGCCAGGAAGGCCGAGGATGCTACACTTTCATCCTACAACCTGGAACTTACAGGCCAGTACTACGTATTGTGGGGGGGCTACTTTGCTGCTAACGATTATTTGACGGTGGGTTGCGAGACTAACTTAGGCACTGACCGGCAGAAGGTCAGGTGCCTGGTTAGTCTCCCTCCAAAAGGGGAGATATGTTACAAACTGCTGTTTGTAACTGGCCCTTTAAATGGAAAATTGCCCTGCTTCCCTGGATTTTGGAGAAGCCTATTTGCCAGCCTCCTTCCACATGACTATGGCCCCTGGAAGATTGTGCCCCTGAGGACATATTGACTTTTGTTGGGTGTGTGTGGCCCTTTAAGAACCGTCTGGGGACATATTGTGACTTTGGTGAACAATGCCCCTTTAAGACTATGTCCCCAGACCTGTGAAATGACTTGTCCCTGGCTTTCTCCCACTTGGTTCAGTTTCATTGTGTGCCATTAAGTGCTATGTGACAGACCCTTCGGTCAGAACTACAGAGATAACTTTGTTCTGCTTCAAGAAGCATTCTAAATACAAGTTTGCTGGGATCAGCTCTAATTAAGTTTAGTGATAAACTTTCCCATTGTCTAATCAGACTTCTAGTAGTGATAAGGTGGACTGCATTGTTTTATTGTGTGTAAAATGTTATCTGCTGAAGTAATGTTGTGGCCTGTCAAAGGGAGTGTCTCTCTATCTAATATCAAATGTGTGATGGGGGATTTTATGCCTCCCCCTGAGAGTGTCCTGTTTGCATGTAACCTCAATAAAAAGCAGGCTGTGTGCTCCAGCACATCAGACCTATGTTGACCCTCTAACTTGAAGCTTTGACTCATGTTTGTAGGATACAGCTTATAATCACTACAGGGATTGCTATGCTCTTCATACTCCCTTAGCTACAGGGATTGCTACAGAAGGAAGAGGTTCACCTACTGGAGCCTGGTCATAGGTCCAGGGCGCAGAGCAGACGGCGAGATACCAGCCCAGCAGTGGTGGTTCATAGAGTCGGTATTACTTATGGTGGCTACGCAGCAGTTATAGAGTCTACGGTGCTGCTGCTCCTTTGGTGAGCGCTAGGAGCATCCTTTTCTACGGTCCAACTTCCAGCCAGCCTGGAGGCAACCGTAACAATGACACTTTAAGTAACTTTCTAATTTACTCCTATTATCAAATTTTCTTCATTCTCTTGGTATCTTTATTTGAAATGCAAGAATGTAAGTTTAGATGCCGGCCCATTTTTGGTGAACAACCTGGGTTGTCCTTGCTGATTGGTGGATAAATTCATCCACCAATAAAAAAGTGCTATCTAGAGTTCTGAACCCAAAAAAAGCTTAGATGCATTCTTTTTTTTAAAGATAGCAAGAGAACGAAGAAAAATTGATAATAGGAGTAAATTAGAAAGCTGCTTAAAATTACATGCTCTTTCTGAATCACAAAAGAAAAAAATTGGGTTCAGTGTCCCTTTAAAAGGTGAAACTAATATATGAGATAGACTCATTTCATGCAAAGCAAGATAGTTCAAGTCGTGATTTGTTATAATTGTGATATTATGGCTTACAGCTCATGAAAACCCCAAATCCACAATCTCAAAAAATTAGAATATTACATGCAATCAATAAAACAAGATTGTACAAACCTGTAGAACAATATCGGACCTCTGAAAAGTATAAGCATGCATACTGTATGTACTTGTTTTGGGCCCCTTTTGCAGCAATTACTGCCTCAATGCAGCGTGGCATGGAAGCTATCAGCCTGTGGCACTGCTGAGGTGTTATGGAAGACCAGGATGCTTCAATAGCGGCCTTCAGCTCTTCTGCATTGTTTGGTCTCATGTCTCTCATCTTTCTCTTGGCAATGCCCCATAGATTCTCTATGAGGTTCAGGTCAGGCGAGTTTGCTGGAAAATCAAGCACAGTAATCCCATGGTCATTGAACCAGGTTTTCGTGCTTTTGGCAGTGTGGGCAGGTGTCAAGTGCTGCTGGAAAATGAAGTCAGCATCCCCATAGAGCTCGTCTGTGGAAGGAAGCATGAAGTGCTCAAAAATCTCCTGGTAGACAGCTGTGTTGACCCTGGACCAACACCAGCAGATGACATGGCTCCCCAAATCAACACAGACTGTGGAAACTTCACACTGGACTTCAAGAATCTTGCAGTGTGTGCCTCTCCATACTCTGGGTCCTTGGTTACCAAATGAGATGCAAAATTTGCTCTCATCAGAAAAGAGGACTTTGGACCACTGAGCAACAGACCAGGGGGCCCATTTATCAAAGGGCTTGCGGACCTGATCCGACACTGCGGATCAGGTCCGCAAGACCTCGCTAAATGCGGAGAGCAATACGCTCTCCACATTTAACATTGCACCAGCAGCTCACAAGAGCTGCTGGTGCAACGCCGCCCCCTGCTGACTCGCGGCCAATCGGCCGCCAGCAGGGAGCTGTCAATCAACCCGATCGTATTCGATCGGGTTGATTTCCGGTGATTCCTGTCCGCCTGCTCAGAGCAGGCGGACAGGGTTATGGAGCAGCGGTCTTTAGACCGCTGCTTCATAACTTGTGTTTCTGGCGAGTCTGAAGACTCGCCAGAAACACGGCCCTTCAAGCTCCGTACGGAGCTTGATAAATGGGCCTGCATGTCTGTTTTTCTTTAGCCCAGGTAAGACACTTCTGACGTTGTTTGTTGTTCAGGAGTGGCTTGACAAGAAGAATACGACATTTGAAGCCCATGTCCAGGATCCGTCTGTGTGTGGTGGCTCTTGATGCACTGACTCCAGCCTCAGTCCACTCCTTGTGAAAGTCCCCAACACTTTTGAATGGCCTTTTCCTGACAATCCTCTCCAGGCTGCGGTCATCACTGCTGCTTGTGCACCTTTTTCTTCCACACTTTTCCCTTCCACATAACTTTCTATTAATGTGCTTTGATACGGCACTTTGGGAACATCCAACTTCTTTTGCAATTACCTTTTGAGGCTTTCCCTCCTTATGGAGGGTGTCAATGATGGTTTTCTGCACAACTGTCAGGTCAGCAGTCTTTCCCATGATTGTGATTCCTACTGAACCAGACTGAGAGACCAATTAAAGGCTCAGGAACCCTTTGCAGGTGTTATGGCTTAATTAGCTAATTAGATTGGGAAACTTTGAGCCTAGAATATTGCACCTTTTCACCATATTATAATTTTCTGAGATTGTGGATTTGGGGTTTTCACGAGCTGTAAGACATAATCATCACAATTATGACAAATCACGGCTTGAACTATCTTGCTTTGCATGTAATGAGTCTATCTCATATATTAGTTTCACCTTTTAAGTTGCATTAGTCGAATAAATGAACTTTTGCACAATATTCTAGTTTTTCGAGTTTTGTATATATACAGTATAAATATATATATATATATATATATATAGCAATATCCGTTCAACCCCTCAAGGTAGAAAAACGTTTCACTCTCCGGTCTCTTTCAAAATCCTTTATTAAGTATCCAGCATCAAATGACAAAATTCCCAATATATATATATATATATATGTGTGTGTGTGTGTGAGTGACTATGTATACACAACAGTTTCAAAGGGATATCAGGTGTCTGGTATATTAAGGTGAGTATTGTTACTTTCTCAAATAAGTGTGTTCTTGAATTATCCCTAAATGTGAGAACAAAAAGGGGTAGTCCCTGATATGCGTGTAAGGTGTTAATGTGGAACAAAGTCACTGCAGTAAATACATAACTTCACAGACCCAATGGATATTAGTGTACCAAACAGCTGTAGTGCGGTATTAACGTTCCGCCCTCCTCTCACCTATGAAACATCCGGTCTCCAGCCTGTCCGGTGAGTGGCAAACAATCTGCATCCACTGTTGGTGCCTGTAATCCCTCGTCAGACTTCCTGGAGGGAGGGGGGTCGGGAACCACCTATCAGTCCCCTGTGTGATTCCTCACTGGATAGGTGGAAATGCGTCCTCTGCTGAATTGCTTACTCCTGATTGGAGGGGAATCGATCCAAAACAAATCCAGGGGAGGCTGAAGGGTCCGTTCAGCAGTGTGTGTGTCAGGGATTGAAACGAGGAGCAGTCTCCTCTCTCAGTGCTCACGCTGGTAGGTCACAGAATCAGAAAAAAAGAGGAAGCGGAGCACTGAGATAAATAAAAGTTCAAATTTATTACAGCAATTAAAAGCAGCTTTGATAATGGTGAAATGCCAAAACATGTCAGCAGCTGTCTGAGCTGAACCCTTTGCAAGGAATAGCACCCTTAATCTCCTTGATGTTCTTTTTTTTGTTTTAATTGCTGTAATAAATTTGAACTTTTATTTATCTCAGTGCTCCGCTTCCTCTTTTTTAACCTTCTCAATTGCTTACAAAATATGGCCGTAATTCCCTTACTCAGATGAGGATTATAATCATACCTGCTCGCTCTTTTTGCTCTGTAACCGGTACCAAGTTTTAAGTGCGGGCATCAATGTGCCTCTCCAAGCGCCTTCGGATCCTCCGATTCAAGCACAGCGTCCACACAGGTTACTTCCACTCATGGCAGCATCTGGGTCATGTGATGGGTTCAAGGCCAATGGGATGCTACACACCTGCTCCTGTTATACTCCAAGTTAGGCTGCTAGATGACCAAAGCTGGTATCCATAGAATAAGAAAAAGTATGGAGCTCTCTGCAGCCGAAACGCGTAAGCTGCCCTGTGCTACACTTTGTATGTGTACCTTTGGTTGTTGTGTTACCCATTTTTAAGCATTTCATATTTAAGACGTCCTCTACACTTTTTCTTACAGTATATATACACATACACACACACATATATATATATATATATATATATATATATATATATAAATATATAAAGCATATATACATATATATATATATTCACACATGTATTACTACTATTATTATTTATTATTATTATAATTAATAATATTAAATTATGATATATGTTCTGTTTTTATCTTTTTATTTAGTTTCAGCGCAGAATCTTAAAGCTAACCTTGACTCGATGGAGCACCAGATCAAGCGGCTGGAAGGAGACATCAAAAACTTCCCCAAAACTGACAACATAAACGATAAGTTTGTAGAAAAAATGAATATATCCTTTTTTTTTCTCCAAAAGTTTTTAGGTCAGCATATTAGACATTATCAGCAGTTAAATATTTACTCAGCATGAAATTAACAGTTCGGTGTCCCATTTTTTTTTTTTTTATCTTTTCACACAGAGTTAGTGTGAGTGGTGTTTGAAGAAATATGTTAAAATAAGAAAACCAGTGAATTAACAGGATCAGATAAAGAGTGTTTTTGTCCCTTACTGGAAACTTGCTAAGGGCTAAATACAATAATAATCCCTATATTGGACATAGTAATACTCATTGCAAGTTGTGAGAATGATAAACATGCAGCGTGACACTGTACGTGTTAATTGTATCCAACAAAGATCTGTTTCACATTTCTCTTATCATACTGTTTAAATTTTCTCACTTGTTAAATTATATGAATGTTTTGATGAGCTAAGATAGTTCCTGATTGTGTTTGCCTACTTTTGTCATTATTGGTGGACTAACTTTTTTTAATTTCCAGCTAAAACAAGAGGTGCATCTTGGGAAACATGTCATTGTTGTGTGTTTGTATGTATGCGTGTAGGTTAGTTATGTGAGTATACAGTGTATTCATCTGAATAAAATAAGGATCAGGTTCACTATAAAAATAATGTCCACTGTTTTATAAACATTTAAATAAGCTGCTATGTTCCAGGTACTAATACTATTAATGATTTTTATCTCTTATTTGAAAAAAGTGCCACCAAATTCTGTAGTGCTGGTATATTAGTAGGAGTTTATACATACTTACTTACAACATGTTAACCCCTTCCTGCCGGGAAAATGTTCAGATATAAAAAAATGAGTAAAAATAGAAATCAAACGATCGCTCATGCAATCACATGATTTTAATGATGGGGTCGGGTCAGGGGGAAGTGTCTATGACATTAGGCCGGCCCCCCAGCCCGCGATCCCATATAGGAAGCAGCTACGGTTTTAGGACAGCCGAACGGTTAGGACGTTCCATGCCGTCCTAATGGCGCTAAAGCCTAGCGCCGTTAGGACAGCATAGAACATGCTAACTGCGGGAATGGATTAAAAAGAAAAGCTACTAAACAATAAGCAACTCCTTATAGGGCATCTCTCTTAAAAATTGCATTTCATGTCTTCAGCGGTCCATTTATCAAGCTCCGAACGGAGCTTGTGGGCCCGTGTTTCTGACTCGCCAGAAACACAAGTTATGAAGCAGCGGTCTAAAGACCGCTGCTCCATAACCCTGTCCCCATGCTCTGAGCAGGCGGACAGGAATCGCCGGAATTCAACCCGATCGAGTACGATCAGGTTGATTGACACCCCCCTGCTGGCGGCCGATTGGCTGCGAGTCTGCAGGGGGCGGCGTTGCACCAGCAGCTCTTCTGAGCTCCTGGTGCAATGTTAAATGTGGAGAGCGTATTGCTCTCCGCATTCAGCAAGGTCTTGCGGACCTGATCCGCACTGCTGGATCAGGTCCGCAAGACCTTTGATAAATAGTCCCCTTCATGTCATCTTCTAGCAACAATTCTATTATTTCCTTTATGTATTTTTATATGCTTAAGGTTTTTTTTGTTTGTTTGTTTGTTTGGTTTTTTTAAATACATTTTAGGGTAAAAAATGAAAACTAGTTACTTAGTATTTTTCTTGTTTTCTGACATTTTTTTTGTCCCATAATGAAATTATTGGTAAATTATAAATACTTGTATACTATTAGCCATTAACCAGTTATCTTAATTATTAAAACATATGTGTGCATGAGCCATCTAAAGTTCGTTCAGATAAAGGAAGTTGGTACCTGCCAGAAGATAAGTTTGAATATGAGAGTTAAAACAGCTATAAAACTACATTTTCACAGCCTCTCGATAAAACATAAAATGCAATGTAGAAAACACAAAATGCATTTTATTCTTAAATGGGCACAGAATCACAAATTATGATTGGACTATGAGTAACAGTATTGTAAAACTTTTCTTTTTAACTTAAAGCCTAAGTTTTAAGGTTTCAGTGGAACTTGTACAACTGACTGATATTTCCATCCCTCTCTCATTGCCCTGCTCAGTTGTAAATTACATGGACTTCAGTTATCATGCTCCAGGCGGACAGGGTTCCTAGTTGGGAACTTCTCTGCTAATATTCAAGTGGGTGGGCAGCATGTGCTGCACATATTTACAATAGTAAAAGTATGTCAATTGTACCCGTTGGATAGGACCAGGATGATTTAACTCCTCCACCTTTGAGGTGGAGAAAAGTTTAAAGAGCAGAGATCTAAGGACCGCTGATTTTTAACTAGCGCTTCAGTATTACTCGCTCAACCTTGCACTTCTGGGACTCTGAAGCTGCATCCTCTGCTTGATAAATAAAGCTGCATGACTGAGATAGAGATCTCTGCATTTATAAGAGATGCACACAGTTTTTGTGTGTGTGTAACAGTAATAAATCAGATATAATACTTATATGTAGGATTTACATGCTGTGAGATGGGCATTTTCTCTAAGACTTTCTTTCTGCCCAATTAGTAGAAAAAACTTTCAAAAGAGGTTTTCAAAATCTAAAGAATTTATGATCTACCGATCCTAATGTTTTCAGGCAAGTTTCTTACTTAAAGGGACATAGACTCTAAATAAAAGTTTCAGGATTTAGATAGAGCATACAATAAAAAAAGAAAGAAAGATAAATAGATAGATAGATAGATAGATAGATAGATAGATAGAAAGAAAAAAAGGCTTTTGTCTAATTGAATTCTCTCTTTGTATTCTTGGTGGAAACTTCACTTGTTTCCATGAGTGCATATCTATGTAGGCTCATGGGGTGTGAACTTGTATTGTGCACTGTATTACATAAGAATGTTACAAACATTGTTGCAAACATTTTTTCTTTAGTGTTCAAGGTAAGTGCATGTTACTGAACCTACCTCAGTATGCTCTCATGGATAAGAGCAACATTTTAGTCAAGAATACAAAGAGAAATAGGTACATATAAGTCAATTGGAATTTTTTTTTTTTATTGCACTCTACCTGAAGCATGAAATATTTATTTTGACTTTAATGTCCCTTTTTTAAACAACTTTTCTGTGTCTATTTTAAAGAGAGAATTCACAAAAATTAACCAAGGTTCAAATTAAATCTTAAAAAAAGGAAACTTTGATACTCCCTGAATATATTAAATGGACATTATACTCTATATTTTTCTTTGCATAAATGTTTTGTAGGTGATCCATTTATACAGCCCATCTGGGAGTGTTTTTGTAACAATGTATAGTTTTGCTGATTTTTAAATAGCATTGTGCTGATTTTCAGACGTCTAACCAAGTTGCAAAGTTTTAGATGTATACTGAAGTCTACAAACTCCTGGTTGTGTAATGGGTCTTTTCATATTCAGGGGATGGAAGAAGGGAGCAGTGTCTACCCTTCCTGCTTTCCCAACCCCTTTCATTGGGTGTCCCAGCCTAACTTCATCAACAGTGCTAAACTGAGAGTTTCTAAGTAAGTTTTTAAAATGTTTTATAATATATTTTTTAAATCAGTAGCTGTGCATATTCTTCTTTATAGTAGTGTCTATTACATGCATTTATATGAAAATTTGTGTATACTGTCCCTTTAATATAACAATCCACTATCAAGGCCTGGAAGGAGTGACCATGCTGTAGATATAAAAAAAGATAATTATTGGGTATTCATAAAATATCCTAAATGCAGTCATTTGTTAAAGGACCAGTAAACACAGCAGATTTGCATAATCAACAAATGCAAGATAACAAGACAATACAATAGCATTTACTCTGAATTTCAAATGAGTAGTAGATTCTTTTTTAACACATTTCAAAATTATGTATATTTCCACTCCCCCTGTACCATGTGATAGCAATCAGCCAATCACAAATGCATATACGTATAGTCTGAGTTCTTGCACATGCTCAGTAGGAGCTGGTGACTAAAAAAAAAGTGTAAATATAAAAGACTGTGCACATTATTGTTAATGGAAGTAAATTGGAAAGTTGTTTAAAATTACATCTTGTATCTGAATAATGAAAATGTAATAAAACCTGAGTGTCCCTTTAACTACAAGTATTAATTATGTGCTGTATGATTTATACAGCCTTACTGTTTAGAGCAAAACCACTGGAGCACAATCCGTTGTTTATCTGTACAGCACATTACAGTACTCAACAAATTCATTTTAAGCATCTCATATAAGTTTCTGTAGCTCTGAACAGAGCCAGTGGCTCCCTGCTGTTGGAGGTGATATTGACAAATAGCCTTAGCCATGCTGAGCGTTCCTGCAGTAGCTCAAGAGAAGAAAGCACTCTGCATTGTTCTCAACTTGAAAGCATCCTGCAAGCCCCAATATGTTGGGAGCTTCTTATACATTGCTTCAAGATAAGTCTTACATTGTTCAGTCTGACTATCAATATATCATGTATTTTCCATGAAAAACTGCAAGGGGAGAGAATAATGAGACAACTCCATCATACACAAACTCAAATTTTAAAGAACCATAAAAACTGGTGATAAACATTAGTGGTAATTGTTCTCAAAAGTTTTTTTTAATGTATTATTATTAGTAGTAGTATCATAATAATAATAATAATAATAATAATAATAAGAAGAAGAATGATAATAATAATATAATGATAATAATATATTGAAAATAATAATAATAATAATAATAATAATAATTATTATTATTATTATTAATAATAATAATAATAATTATTATTATTTTTTTTTATTATTATTATTATTATAGTACTAATAATATTATTAATTATTATCATTATTATGTTTATGATGGTAATAATAATGATATTTATAATTATTATTATAATTTTGTGGTAACATGTTAATAAGGTAATTTGTGGGTTAATATACTAGATTTTTGAGAGAGATTCTGTCTCTCTTTTTTTATTTTTCTCATATATAATGTCATTTGAAATACACAATTCTCTAGTTAATTCTCTAAGAGATCGTCATGTTGACGCTGTACAACTAGATAGTTATTAGGAATTTACAGGAGGTGCCAAATGTTTCCCTAACAGTCAAGTGCATTTTAAGACACCAAAAAGATGTTCCATGCTAAACATATTAGGCAATTTTTTCCTATCTATATATGTCACTCCCTCCCTCCTCTCTCTCTCTCTCTTTCTTTTTTTTCTCTGTTCATCCTCCTTAATATTGGCAGGAGTTTTAAAGGGATACTAAACCCAAATTTTTTCTTTCATAATTCAGAGAGTGCATGCAATGTTAAGCAACTTTCTATTTTACTCCTATTATCAATTTTTCTTCGTTCTCTTGCTATCTTTATTTGAAAAAGAAGGCATCTAAGCTAAGGAGCCAGAAATTTTTTGGTTGAGAACCCTGGACATTAATTGTTTAATGGTGGGTGTATTTAGCCACAAGTCAGCAAGCACAACCCAGGTTGTGAACCAAAAATGGGCCGGCTTCTAAACTTTCAACCCAATAGTATTTGATCAGAGCAGGCGGACAAGTTATGGAGCAGCGGTCTTTAGACTGCTGCTTCATAACTTCTGTTTCCGGCGAGCCTCCATACGGAGCTTGATAAATTGACCCCTAGGAGTAAATTAGAAAGTTGCTTATAATTGCATGCTCTACCTGAATCATGAAAGAAAAAATGTCGTTTCAATGTCCCTTTAAGTGAGATTCTTTTATATTTTGTGACAAAAGGAAGACCACGCTCTGTTGAATAAAACTCAAATTTATTTGATACATTTAAAAAGGATGACAAAGCCACCCATAAAGTAGACTGCTAGTATGCGCAGCACAGGCGGATTATGCGCTTTGGCAATCTGCCGTAATCATAGCCTGCTGTGAGCAAACCTTGTATACCTTAAATAGTAGTTAAGAACACCTCATTGGTTAATTAACAGGGCATCACCGTACTAACACCTGTTCATAAAAACAGCAAGTACACAATACAATTTACAAAATATCCAATTCAGGCTACACAATATCCACAATAGAGAATGTTATACAATACCAATAATAGGCTGTATTCAATTCTCATATTCATAGTTCACAAAATAATAGCATGATATCTGATAAATCTGAACTAAAGAGTATCTTAATTTATATGATAATATGTGAAAGTGAAAGCCCATGTAACTGTGTGATGTGAATATTCTATGTACATATATAAGATTAAAACAATATTGTATGTAGAATGTTTATACTTCACTGGAGAATAACTTAATGGATATCACCTAAAGGATGTATACAAACTCAAATCTAAGAATCATGTCAGTGCACCCAGATAGAGCGTAGAGATTAAGGCTAGCTCATAATGCTATCCTATCATACTCTTACAGAGTTAATGATCTCTACATACCCATCTTATTACTATATGAAGGTCCAGTGAAAATATCACTGTGTACAAAAGAGGGTAAGAAACCCAACATAATTCTATTACATCTATCAGAATGTGTTTTAATGAGTATAATCTGCAGAGACATGTCTACATAAAGATAAATGTAGACTACTATTTGTCTGCTTGAAAATAATAGGTAAGCACATAATTAAATAGATGCTATAACCAGTACATTATATGTGAACAATCAAACTAAGATAGGTTACGTAACAATATTTACAAATTACTCCCAATAGTTTATGATGTTATGATGTGGAGTTAAGACCCTCTGGAAACCTCGTTCTCAGTTTGAAAATCCAAAAAATCTCTCTCTTAGCTAGGAGCTTGTCTGCATCCCCTCCCTCTTTGGCACCTTAACTTCCTCAATGGCACACCATTTGAGGGTATTAAGATTACCATTATGTTTTTCCGCAAAGTGACAAACAAGGGGGGTAGTTGATTTGCCCCTGCTAAGAGTGAATAAATGCTCATGGATCCTAGATTTAATGTCCCTAGAGGTGAGGCCAATATATTGTACCTTAGATAAGTCACATTTTAGCATGTAGATTACCAGTGTGGACATACAGTTCATACAAGATTTTATGGGAAAGACTTTTCCCGTAATAAATGTGCTGAACTCTTTTGTCCTCTCCAGATAATCACATGGTTTGCATTTTCTGTGACCACATACAGACATTTCTGTGCTGGTAAGCCAGGAACTGCTTGTAGATACTTCCTGTCTCAATTAATTAGGCAACAGGATGGAACCTAAAGTTGGACACCTCCTCGAGCTACATCTAACTCGCTGTTTGACCAGGCCCGTAAGCTTATATTCTGTTGCTAGAATTGGAAAATGCTTCTTTACTATTCTAGCTATCTGAAGAAACTGAGTGCTATAGCTAGTAACAAAATTGACTACCTAAAAAGTTTGTTTATCCCTGTTACAGCCATGTAATAGATGTGTTCTCTCTGTAGATTCTTGTTTGTTGTCTAGCTGAGACTATAGTTTCCCTAGGGTACCCCCTTTCTTTCTATCCTTCCTCCAGATCATTGGCTTGTATTTGAAAATAATCTCTGTTGGAGCAATTCCTTTTTAAGTGGGTTAATTCCCCCTTGGCCACAGCTGCCAGTTTCCGGCAATGGCCTTCCTATAAACTTTGGTAACTTCTTCCCATCCCTGGTTCCAATCAGGGATAAGTCCAGGTAAGAAGGATATATATCCCAAGGTGAACACTGCAATTACTTCCACAGAGAATTACCTTTTTATGTTACAACACAGGGGGAAATTAATTCTTTACATTCCTGCCCTTTTTTGAAAGTAACCAATCCTGCATCTTGACACTCTCTAGATTCTTTTATATGTCATGTAATATTTGTAAAAATGTGAACAAGTGTGTAATTATTACATCTAATTTATTTGAACAAGTCAATAATATTATTTGAGATATCATTAAACTGCAGAGGCATATTTAGGTTTTGTGCTGCCCTAGGCACCTAAAATGTTGCTGGTTAGGGTGTAATGTGACTTTTTTAATGTAATTTCCAGAGTAAATGTTCACGTGGGCCTGCAAGACACTTGCATACATTCAGGTGGGTTGAATTAGCATGTCTTCTCAGTATACACGTGAGCAGTAATAATATTTAAATATACAGTATATATTCATAAAATACAAATGCTATTGCTAATTAAGTCACCTCTCGCTCTCAACAGAGACTCAAAAGGCTCGATTGATCAAGCCTTCTCCTGCACAATGACTGCAGGTTCTCACAAGATAACCTGCAGTCCGTATTTATCAAGCAGTGCTCATCAGGCCGCTGCTTCCTACACTCAATCTCCCCAGTCTGGGTGGGCTGGGGGCAACATCACACATTAGCATAAAATAGTGCTCACGTCCAATGTTAAATTCCACCAGTGGAATTCTGTCCACCAAATAAGAGCTCATGTCCACTGTAGCTTAATAAATAGAGCCCAAAAAGTGCACCCCCCAAATCTGTGGTCCTAGACAAGTTCCTTGTTTGCCTAGGCCAAAATAAGCCCCTGGATTGAAGCTTTTAAAGGTAGAGTCTAGTCTAAAATAAACTCTCATGATTCAGATAGAGAATGTAATTTTAAACAATTTTCCAATTTACTTTTATCACCAATTTTGCTTTGTTCTCTTGGTATTCTTAGTTGAAAGCTAAACCTAGGAGGTTCATATGCTAATTTCTAAGCTTTTGAGAGCTGCCTCTTCTTTCAGGGCATTTTGACAGTTTTTATCCACTAGATGGTGTTAGTTCATGTTTATCATATAGATAACACTGTGCTCAAGCACGTGGATGTCTGTCAAAAGAACTTAAATAAGGGGGCAGTTTGCAGAGGGTTAGATACAAGGTAATCACAGAGGTAAAAAGTGTATTTATATAACTGTGCTGATAATGCAAACCTAGGGAATGGGTAATAAAGGGATTATCTATCTTTTCAAACAATACAAATTCTGGTGTAGACTTTCCCTTTAATACTGTTTACCTTATATTGTGCCAAAAGGTTTTAGATGTGTAAAGTTCTTTGCAAGAGCAAATATGGATTACTTGGTGATAGCATTTCCAGCTGTCCTCCACAAAGATACTAGATGATCTGCTGGTGAATGGGTAACATTAGTAGATTTTAGTTTCCACCCTTGACCCCGCTATATACATTTTTCACACCCACACAGTGATTGTTTCTCTTAAATACCAGTGACACAGATATAAATTATTTGTATCTCTTTTGCTACCAGTAACACATACACAGCAGTGATACAATCCCTCAATTGCTATTATCACATACAGAACAATGTATTTACACTCTCATAATTGACAGTAAGAAAACACAGATTTTACCCAAGTGACTTTACATAATACACACAGATAAGTGTAACAGGCTAAAGTAAATAAATACATAATGTCTCTTCTTTTCTGGGCAATATTTGTTATGCAAAGGCATATGAGACATTAAGGGGCCGATTTATCAAGTGTCTGGAGGACATGATCCACTGTAGCAATCATACGCTGTCTGCATTTATCATTGCACAAGCAGTTCAGGTGAAATGCTTGTGCAATGCCCCCCTTTGCAGATTCACGGCCAATCGGCCACTAGCAGGGGTGTCAATCAAACCAATCACATGAGATTGGGCAGATTGATGTCCGCAGCCTCAGAGACAGAGGACGAGTTAAGGAGCAGAAGGCTCTCACTGAAACAGGTGCATTAGGCACCATTCCGGGCTGTCAGGGTTTTTTCCCTGCTTTGTTTGCCTTGTGCTGCTGGAAGCCATTTTACTCACCTCTCTTGCTGACTCTGGTGCATACTGTGTGATGCTGCTCATTTCCTGCACTTCCTTTTATGGCCAGACTGGTGTACATCATCCGTGTGAGACAGGATGCAGTCTCAGAATTGTGATGTCATCACTTATTATTTAAAGGGCCTCTGTTCAGTATGCTTTGCCCTTGCGTTGTCTCAGACCTGTTTGTGAGAGCTCCTGTGTATTACCTGGCTGTCTGACGTCCCTCCTGGTTCCTGATCCCTGGCTTGTTCCTGACTCTGCTGTTCTCCTTGTTCCTGATTCTGGCTCATCTGACTACTCACTTTGGCTCCTGACTCAGCTCGTCTGACTATTTGCATTGGCTCCTGACTCAGCTCGTCTGACTACCAGCTCTGGTTTTGATTCCTGGCTTGTTATTTGACTTGTGGACTTTTTATTATTTTTTTGCTATTAATAAAGGTGTGACTATTTTTGCACTTCTCGTCTCAGTCTGATTCCTGGCACCCTGACATTACGCAAGTGGTCCCAGGACATACTTGAAAACGAGAGAAATCTCAATGTATCCTTCCTGGTAAAATATTTTATAAATAAATAATAAAATAAATAAATAAGGGCCATGAATCCTGATGGTGCTAATAATCCACCTTTACCTGCCATAATTCCCAGGATGGATGAACAGGATCACTGCTTGGATCAATTTGCACTAGCCCTGCAAACCCTGCTGACTCGCACTGCACATTTGGACCAAAGTGTCCCGCAAGTTATGGCTGCTCCTGTTTCCGCTGCTGCACCTAGTCCTACCAGGAGCATGTCCGGTTCTGCACCTCTACCTCAGCGATATGGAGGTGATGGTGGGCATTTACTTTGAGCTGTTACCTCAGGCTTTTCCCTCTGATAGAGCTAAGGTGGGATTTCTCATCTCGTTACCCTCTGACACAGCTCATGCCTGGGCTAATCCCTTGTGGGAGACTAATAAACCTGTGATTTCAAATTACCCTGAATTTGCAGCCTCCTTTCGAAGGGTATTTGATGTTCCGGCTCGCTCCTCCTCTGCTGCTAAACGACTTATGTCCATTCAGCAAGGTACAAGATCAATTAAGCCCTTGTTGTCGCCTTCTTTCATGGGCTCTCTGATGCGATTAAAGACAAAGTTGCTGCCAGAGATTTACCAGAAGATCTCGAGGCATTGGTGTCTTTTTTTATTCTAATTGACATCAGACTAAGTGAAAGACCCTCTTTCAAGGAGTTCTTGTGGAAGCCTCCTGTTCCGTTATCTCCTACGTGTTTGTTCCCACCCATGCCTCACTCTCCTCCCATGCCTCCTGGTCCCGAGTCACCAAGTACTGCTGAGCCGATGCAGTTGGGATTCACGCATCTCTCCATGGCGGAGAGGGCCTTTAGGAGGAGGGAGGGGCTCTGCCTCTATTGTGGGTTACAGGGCCACCTTTTGAAGTCTTGTCCTACATGGCCGGGAAACGCTCACATCTAAGGTCCTGTCGGGGGCAGGCCTTGGGTGGTTTATCCTCGTCCCCGGAACCGCTGAAGGAGAAACCTTTGGTCATGGTTGTCCTTTCCTGGGTGGACTCCTCCATAGTCACCCAGGCTCTTGTTGACTCCAGTGCTGCGGGCTATTTCATTGACAGTGCTTTCGTATCAAAGCACTCCATTCCCACTTTGCCTCAGTCAATTCCCGCTTGCTATTGAGGCCATTGATGGCAGGCCCTTTCAGCCTGCACTCGTTACTCACGAAACTGCTCCAATATCCATGGCTGTTGGGGCTCTCCATTTTGAAACCCCCCAGTTCCAGGTGATAAACTCTCTGCATATTCCAGTTGTTCTGGGTTAACCCTGGCTCCAAAAGCACAATCCCAGTCTCGACTGGTGCAGGTCCGAAATTTTGTCGTGGTCTCCACAATGTATTTCCACTTGTCTTCGGAAACCAGTTAAAGTCTTGTGCACTTCTTTGGTATCTCAATTGCCAGAGGAGTACCGAGAGTTCCTAGACGTTTTTGACAAGGTGCGTGCCGGTACGTTGCCTACGCACCGGTCTTACGATTGTGCCATAGACCTGCAACCCGGAGCCATTCCTCCTCGGGGCCGGGTTTACCCTCTGTCTGTTGCAGAGAATTGTGCTATGGAGGAGTATGTTGCCGATGCTCTGTTGCGGGGGATCATCCGCAAATCCTGCTCTCCTGCAGGGGCTGGATTCTTCTTTGTGAGGAAAAAGGGTGGCGAGTTAAGACCATGCATCGATTATAGGGGTCTTAATCGTCTTACCATTAAGTATGCTTACCCTATTCTGCTCATTACGGAACTCTTTGACTGCCTCAAGGGAGTTACGGTCTTTACTAAACTTGATTTGAGAGGAGCGTACAATCTTGTTAAGATCAAGGAGGGCCACAAATGGAAAACAGCATTTAACGCCAGGAGTGGGCATTATGAGTATCTTATTTGCTTAGAGGGATATGGCTGCACCTCACTGACGAGGCCCAAAGGAGGCCGAAACGATCGTCTGGGGTTGTCATGTTCCTTGTTCAGAGGAGAATTGCCTGGTATTTCGGGGCTGGACTGACCATGTCGGCAGGATCAGATTGATATACTACAGGAAAGTTTTCCTCTGTGAAAAGCACAATTGGGCAGAAAGAAGCTACTACCAGGTGGCAACCGGGCCATAGAACAAGCTATTGATGCTGCTGTTCGTTCCTGGCAGACTGCTTCTCATTCTGTTCTGATTATGAGTATCTTGTAATGCCCTTTGGCTTATGTAATGATCCTGCTGTTTTCCAGGAATTTATTAATGATGTCCTACGAGATATGTTGCAACAGTGTGTTGTGGTGTACTTAGACGACATCCTCATACACTCACCCACACTTGAGGCTCATTGTTCTGATGTTACACGAGGCTCATTGTTCTGATGTTACACGGGTTCTTCAGAGACTACGTGATAACGGCCTGTTTTGTAAACTCGAGAAATGTGAGTTCCATCAGACTCAAGTAACCTTCCTAGGTTATGTTATCTCCATTTGAAAGGGTTCTCCATGAATCCTGACAAGTTATCTGCAGTTCTGCAGTGGCCTCACCCAGTTGGTCTTCAGTCTTTTCAATGTTTTCGGGGTTCACCAATGACTATAAAAAGTTTATTAAAAACTTTTCTTCCTTGGTCAAACCTATCACAGACATGACCCGTAAAGAGAATGATCCATTCCATTGATCACCTACTGCCATTAAGGCCTTTGATAGTCTTAAGACTGCCTTTGCTGCCGCTAAAGTTTTGGCTCATCCTAACCCTGTCCTGCCTTTTGTTCTTGAGGTCGAAGGGTCTGAGACTGGAGTAGGTGCCCTTTTGTCGTCCTACGCCTGATGGTTCCTTGCATCCGTGTGGTTTCTTCTCTAAGAAATTCTCTCCAGTGGAGTGCAATTATGAAATTGGCGACAGGGAATTACTGGCCATAATTTTTGCACTCAAGGAATAGAGGCATCTTCTCAAGGGTACTAGCATGCCAGTGCTCATTCTAACTGACCACAAGATATTAACTTATCTATCTGAAGCAAAATGTTTGTCACCCCGACAGGCCAGATGGGCGCTATTTTTGTCTCGGTTTAATTATGTGGTCTCCTACCTGCCCGGTAGTAAGAGTGTTAGGGCTGATGCCCTCTCTCAACAATTTTCGCCTCTGTCCAAGGAGGAGTCTGTACCTACTCCAGTTATACCTCCTGACCATATTTTGGCTACCATACATACTAATTTGACTTCTCATTTGGGGGAGGAGATCCTGGCTGCACAAACCAATGCACCTCCTGAGAAACCTAGTGGTAAGTGTTTTGTTCCTGAGAATCTTCAAACTAAACTTTTGCACACTTACCACTATCCTAAAGCCGCAGGTCACCCAGGCAAGAACTAAATGATTTGGTCTGTCACTCGATAATTCTGGTGGCCAGGTCTTTATTCTGATGTTGCTGCGTATGTTGCCTCCTGCTCAGTTTGTGCACAGAATAAGACTCCTCAACGTCTTCCTGTGGGTCTTCTTCAACCTATTGCTAATGGTGAGCGTCCTTGGACACATCTTTCCATGGACTTCATTGTTGAGCTCCCTGTTTCCAATGGCAATACTGTTATCCTTATGGTGGTTGACCTTTTTTCTAAAATGTCACATTGCATTCCTTGAAGTTGCCTAGCGCTCAGGAGCTTGCTTCAATTTTTGCCCGGGAGGTCTTCCATTTACATGGGTTATCCAAGGAGATAGTGTCGGGCCAGGGTAGCCAGTTTGTCTCCAGATTTTGGCGTTCCTTTTGTGCTCAAATGGGGATCGAGCTTTCCTTCTCCTTGGCATATAACTCTCAATCCAATGGGGCTGCGGAATGTTCTAATCAAGCTCTGGAACAGTTCCTCTGTTGCTATGTCTCAGATCACCACAATAATTGCTCTGAACTGTTACCTTGAGCAGATTTTGCTCGTAATAGTGCTATTAATTCTTCCTCCAAGTTATCCCCGTTCATGGCGAATTATGGGTTTCAACCATCCTTGTTGTCCGATTCATTCATGTCTCAGGGTATTCCGGCTTTGGAGGAGCATCTCCGGCAACTCCGTTCCACGTGGGTGCAGATTCAGAATTGCCTTCATCGTTCTATGCAGCGCCAAAAGTTCCAGGCTGATCGTAGGCATCTGCCCGCACCTTCCTACCAGGTTGGTGAGAGACTTTGGCTGTCCTCCCGCAACTTTAACCTTCGTGTGCCTTCCAATAAACTGGCTCCCCGTTATGTTGGTCATTTTTGAATACTCCGTCGGGTCATTCCTGTGGCCTACGCTCTTAACCTTCCTCCTGCTATGCGCATCTCCAATGTTTTTCATGTCTCCCTCTTGAAACCATTGGTTTGTAATCGGTTTACCACTGTGTTGCCTCGTCCCCGTCCTATCTTTGTTGACAACCATGAGGAGTATGAGGTCAGCAGCATTATTGATTCTCGTATGTCCAGGGGCCGCGTTCAGTATTTGGTTTACTGGAGGGGCTATGGTCCGGAGGAGCGTTCATGGGTTCCCTCCTCTGATGTTCATGCTCCCGCCTTCCTCTGTGCCTTCCATGCCCAATTCCCCAATAAGCCTTTTGTCTTCTGTGGGGGAGGGGTCATTGAGGGGAGGGTACTGTCTGGGTTTTTTTCCCTGCTTTGTTTGCAATGTGCTGCTTGCAGCCATTTTACTCACCTCTCTTGCTGACTCTGGTGCATACTGTGTGATGCTGCTCATTTCCTGCACTTCCTTTTATGGCCAGACTGGTGTACATCATCCGTGTGAGACAGGATGCAGTCTCAGAATTGTGATGTCATCACTTATTATTTAATGGGCCTCTGTTGAGTATGCTTTGCCCTTGCGTTGTCTCAGACCTGTTTGTGAGAGCTCCTGTGTATAGGGTTGCCACCTCAGCCATGTTTTCCTGGACACTTATGAGTCACACATGCTGCAGGGTGTGCAGGGAGGATCATGTATTGTGTTTCTGGACAGCACTATTCATATTCCTCCCTGCACACCCTGCAGCATGTGTAACTTATAAGTGTTCTGTATTTTAAGGGACAGGTGGCAACCCTACCTGTGTATTACCTGGTTGTCTGACGTCCCTCCTGGTTCCTGATCCCTGGCTTGTTCCTGACTCTGCTGTTCTCCTTGTTCCTGATTCCGGCTCATCTGACTACTCGCTTTGGCTCCTGACTCGGCTCGTCTGACTATTCACTTTGGCTCCTGACTCGGCTCGTCTGACTACCAGCTCTGGTTTTGATTCCTGGCTTGTTATTTGACTTGTGGACTTTTTATTATTTTTTGCTATTAATAAAGGTGTGATTATTTTTGCACTTCAAGTCTCAGTCTGATTCCTGGCACCCTGACAGGGGCATGTTAAATTGGCCCCTTAAAGTTTATCTGTCATTTAGAAGGCTTTACAAAAAATTGACATTTAAGTATCTAGTATTTTTGTATAGATTTCACTGAACAGCCTAGTGAAATACTGGACTGTTTGGTAAAATATTAGCACCTGGCAACCCTATTTGGAAAGTGATCATGAGCCTGGGTGATGTATGCAAATGTTTAAAGGGACATGTTATCCAAAAGCTGAATCACTTGAAAATAATCTGTAAAAATCTTATTAGAAGATATTACATAACATCTATATGTAAAAAAGCCACATATCATGGACATTAAGCAGCCAATCAGGATGATTGTCCCTTGACTATCAATAGAGCATGCATCTTGCATGTGCAGGCACAGTCACTTTATGTCATTCCTCAGTTGACACTCGAATTGTAACAACTGTAGCATTTTCTTTCTTTTTTCTTTTAATGCTTTTTTTTTCTGCACCAAAAAAAGGTGCAGGAATGGTGCTATATTGTTTAGTAAATCATCTCCTTTATTTGTAATGATGTACAGGGGGTCATACCATTCATTTGTTCATCGTTACCTGTCCAATCCTGTCATAGTGTTACTAAGGGCTGATTAAGGGACAGCCAGTCAGGCACTAAATGCTGGATTTTAGTAATTCAGGAGTTTTTTGTTCTTTTAACATTGAAAATAGGTTATTTTAATTGTTTGAATCCCATAATATAAGATTTTTGTTAATATTAAATGTCTATATTAGCTGTTCACATTGGAAATAATCATAATGAATCCAAATCCAATATTCATCTGACCCAAATGCCTTTATGGACAAAATTCAGCTGAACTAAAAGTTTCAAAAAAAATCTGAGCGGAATCTTGCACATGTCTAGTAATTAATTATAACAAATAAATATTTTTACTTATTTTATTAATGGTGTATATTTTTTTTAGTATCAGAAAACATTCTTATTTTTAATATTATATACATATAAATAAAAAAAATATTTTAGTTCTATTTATATTTTATTGAGTATTTCATAAAAATACTTTTTGTTTTTCTAAATTTCTTCTTCTTTAGATTTTTGAGTGATATGCAGCACTCTTTGATGCTTTGTTATTTGTTCTATTGTAATGGAAATTTTAAGGATTCTCAACTAAAAAAATGACATTTGAATAGAGCCATACTGACTTTGACTACTGGATTGAATTGAAGTCTTGCTTCTTTGATGCTGAGAAGAAGTGATTCTTTAGATTCATGACTGGCGTATGACGGGCACTGCTGTTTAAATGTTTTGGACTTACCGCATGTATAATTTATTGTGGTACATAAATAGCTTTTACATACTTGCAGAAGAAATATTGCACATCTTCTGTTACCATGGATTTCAGAAGTACTAATACATTTCATCTTTTATTTCTTTGTCTTTAAATCTTATTTGTATTGAGTGTGCAGACACTGAAATTGAATGTAAAGAACATAAATAATCTCTGTTATTCCATTTTATTTTTTATTTTTTTATTTGCACATATTTTACTAATGTTTAAAAAAAAATTGAATGGATGCTGAGTGTTTTTTTTTTTTTCTTTCTTTGAGAACTGAACATAGAAATTCCAGGTAGAAATGTTATTTTATCTATTTATTTATTTTTAACAAGCAAACATTTCGGAAAGCAAGATTGGGATTTAGATGTTTTTTTATCATGGCCCACCAGAAATATGAAAACAGAGATTATTTTTTTTTTTTAATGGAAACTCTAGACTAAATTTTATTAAATGGAAAGTAAATAACTTGAGCTTTTAACATATAGGGGCCTATTTATCAAAGCGTCAACTATGTTGCATTCGCCGGCATCAATAGGCTCACCAGACATCGCTGCCGTGGACCTGAATACGATCTCCTTATTTATAAAAAAAGCCATAAAAAACATGCGCGTCAAGTACGGTGCGAAGAACATCGGACTGGTGTTAACTAACAGTCATCGATGTCGTGGTTTTTCGGGTTTTTCCCAACTTTATTTATACCATTTTATTACTGTCCATGAACAAGCACATTTCTCTAAAGCTAATCTTTTATTTCTCCTCTGTTAATGTCCAAGAAATAGATAGATTTATACCTCAACAAACAATATCTCATAGAAAGTTATTTTTATATTGATTTGTTATATATGATACTTTCACATAGATTAATGTGTATTTGTATATTTGTATTTCTAGGAGACATATTTTTTATTTATTTTTTAAATTATTATTAATTTGTACATATATCCTTGCACATACTTGTATGTATGTATATATATATATATATATATATATATATATATATATTACTGTATATAAAAGTGTGTGTGTGTGTTATGTCAGAAATCTTTTGCAAACATATTTACATGTCCCTAAGTTCCTTTTGTTCTAAACAATGTTGTATATTTTATAAATGTATTATTATTCTTGGCAGGAATAATTGCGTATATAAAATGTAATCAGAGTATCATATGTATTTATTTGCAATCAATGGATTTTTTAAAGGGATGGGAAAGTAAAGATTTAAGTTGCATGATTCAGATAGAGCATGTAATTTTAAAACACTTTCAAATTCACTACTATTTTCAAATGTGCTTTGTTCTCTTGGTATCCCTTGTTGGAAAACTTTGCACCAAATATGTAGAAATAATATTGTCCCCTTGCTTTGTAATGAGAGAGAAAGTAGTAGCATAATCCATAAGTAGTAATGTATTTTTCATTTTTATCCCTATATCTACTAGTGTACCAAATGTGGAGCAATAATATTGTTTGATTTAGAAAGGGTATACAATTTTAATAAAGTTTCTAATTCACTTTTATTATGTAATATACTTCATTCTCTTGGAGCATCGAACATAAGCTTTCTGTGTTTTCCGACTCCCATTGAGATCTATGGTATCCGCGACCTCAAGGGTGGCGGATTGAAAACTTGGTACGCTGAGTCAGAAAAGACGCAAGCGTAACTGTAGAATTTTTGATAACTTTGTGAGAGCTTCAAATAGTGTCGATTAGAAGGGCGAATGAACATGATTCCGCTTGAATACCACGGTTTTCAACTCGCATCGATCTGTGTCGGATTGAGATTGCGGGATCGTATTTTACGTTACAAATTTCAACATTTGCTGATTATGATGCTTTGATAACTACGGCGGATCAGTCTTGCAACAATTACGATGCAGAATTCCAGCGTATTTTCAGTTGACGCTTTGATAAATAGGCCCCAAAGGGTCAGATTAAAAGTGGAGAACTGTTTAACGCTACCACTCGAACATTAACTGTGCTAGATGTAAGTTTTTTAAGCGCATCGGTTTGTGCTCGTATTACAAGTTTAAAGTAAACTGTTTTCGCTTGAGTGCTAACCCGACAAACAGAAAGAGCTGAAGTTACAATTTCTCCAACATTGGTGTGTCCGGTCCACGGCGTCATCCTTACTTGTGGGATATTCTCTTCCCCAACAGGAAATGGCAAAGAGTCCCAGCAAAGCTGGTCACATCATCCCTCCATGGCTCCGCCAACCCCAGTCATTCTCTTTGCCGTTGCACAGGCAACATCTCCACGGAGATGGTTAAGAGTTTTTTGTAGTTTTATTCTTCTATCAAGTGTTTGTTATTTTAAAATAGTGCTGGTATGTACTATTTACTCTGAAACAGAAAAGGATGAAGATTTCTGTTTGTAAGAGGAAGATGATTTTTAGCAGACAGTAACTAAAATCGATTGCTGTTTCCACACAGGACTGTTGAGATGAAGTAACTTCAGTTGGGGGAAACAGTTAGCAGTCTTTTCTGCTTAAGGTATGACTAGCCATATTTCTATCAAGACCATGTAATGCTGGAAGGCTGTCATTTCCCCTCATGGGGACCGGTAAGCCATTTTCTTAGTTAAACATAAAAGAATAAAGGGCTTCAAAAAGGGCTTAAAAACTGGTAGACATTTTTCTGGGCTAAAACAATTGCTTTACTAGGCATATTATGCAGATTCTAACTAATTATTGGTATTATAATCTTGGGGAACATTTAGAAAAACGGCAGGCACTGTGTTGGACACCTTTTTCAGATGGGGGCCTTTCTAGTTATAGACAGAGCCTCATTCTGGGACTGTATAGGGGTTAAATGTAAAAACGGCTCCGGTTCCGTTAATTTAAGGGTTAAAGCTCTGAAATTTGGTGTGCAATACTTTTAATGCTTTAAGACACTGTGGTGTAATTTTGGTGAACAATTCCTTCATACTTTTTCACATATTCAGTAATAAAGTGTTTTCAGTTTGAAAGGACTTATGGCAGACAGTCCCCAAGGTCTAGGGGGCGGTTTCTACTCTAAACAAACGCACTACTATTCCTATCGAAGATAGTTGTGCTTTCAAAGATCCTATGGATAAGAAATTAGAGGGTTTGCTTAAAAAGATTTTTGTACAGCAAGGTTACCTTCTACAACCAATTTCATGCATTGTTCCTGTCACTACGGCAGCGTGTTTCTGGTTCGAGGAACTAGAAAAATCGCTCAGTAAAGAATCTTCGTATGAGGAGGTTATGGAGTTCAAGCACTTAAATTGGCTAACTCTTTTGTTTTAGATGCCGCTTTGCAATTAGCTAGATTAGCGGCGAAAAATTCAGGGTTTGCTGTCGTGGCGCGCAGAGTGCTTTGGCTAAAGTCTTGGTCAGCGGATGTGTCTTCCAAGACAAAATTGCTTAACATTCCTTTCAAAGTTAAAACATTATTTGGACCTGATTTGAAAGAGATTATTTCAGACATCACTGGGGGAAAGGGCCACGCCCTCCCACAGGATAGGTCTTTTAAGGCTAATAATAAGCCTAATTTTCGTCCCTTTCGCAGAAACGGACCAGTCTCTAATTCTGTATCCTCTAAGCAAGAGGGTAATACTTCACAACCCAAACCAGCCTGGAAACCAATGCAAGGCTGGAACAAGGGTAAGCAGGCCAAGAAGCCTACCACTGCTACCAAAACAGCATGAAGGGATAGCCCCCGATCCGGGACCGGATCTAGTGGGGGGCAGACTTTCTCTCTTTGCTCAGGCTTGGGCAAGAGATGTTCAGGATCCTTGGGCGCTAGAAATAGTTTCTCAAGGTTATCTCCTGGAATTCAAGGAACTACCCCCAAGGGGAAGGTTCCACAGGTCTCAATTATCTTCAAACCAAATAAAGAGACAGGCATTCTTACATTGTGTAGAAGACCTGTTAAAGATGGGAGTGATACATCCAGTTCCAATAAGAGAACAAGGAATGGGATTTTATTCCAATCTGTTCATAGTTCCCAAAAAAGAGGGAACATTCAGACCAATTTTGGATCTAAAGACCCTAAACAAATTTCTCAGGGTACCATCGTTCAAAATGGAAACTATTCGAACGATCCTACCTACTATCCAGGAAAATCAATTTATGACTACCGTGGATTTAAAGGATGCGTACCTACATATTCCTATCCACAAGGAACATCATCAGTTCCTAAGGTTCGCTTTTCTGGACAAGCATTACCAGTTTATGGCACTTCCATTTGGATTAGCCACTGCTCCAAGGATTTTCACAAAGGTACTAGGGTCCCTTCTAGCGGTTCTAAGACCAAGGGGCATTGCAGTAGTACCTTACTTGGACGACATCCTGATTCAAGCGTCGTCCCTGTCAAAAGCAAAGGCTCATACGGACATCGTCCTAGCCTTTCTCAGATCTCACGGATGGAAGGTGAACAAAGAAAAAAGTTCTCTGTCCCCGTCAACAAGAGTTCCCTTCTTGGGAACAATAATAGATTCCTTAGAAATGAGGATTTTTCTGACAGAGGTCAGAAAATCAAAACTTCTAAGCTCTTGTCAAGTACTTCATTCTGTTCCTCGTCCTTCCATAGCGCAGTGCATGGAAGTAATAGGATTGATGGTTGCAACAATGGACATAGTTCCTTTTGCACGAATTCATCTAAGACCATTACAACTGTGCATGCTCAGACAGTGGAATGGGGATTATACAGACTTGTCTCCGACGATTCAAGTAGATCAAAAGACCAGAGATTCACTCCGTTGGTGGCTGACCCTGGACAATCTGTCACAGGGAATGAGCTTCCGCAGACCAGAGTGGGTCATTGTCACGACCGACGCCAGCCTAGTGGGCTGGGGCGCGGTCTGGGAATCCCTGAAAGCTCAGGGTCTATGGTCTCGGGAAGAGTCTCTTCTCCCGATAAACATTCTGGAACTGAGAGCGATATTCAATGCTCTCAGAGCTTGGCCTCAAGTAGCAAAGGCCAGATTCATAAGGTTTCAGTCAGACAACATGACGACCGTTGCATATATCAATCATCAGGGGGGAACAAGGACTTCCCTGGCGATGAAAGAAGTGACCAAGATAATTCAATGGGCGGAGGATCACTCCTGCCATTTGTCTGCGATCCACATCCCAGGAGTGGAAAATTGGGAAGCGGATTTTCTGAGTCGTCAGACATTCCATCCGGGGGAGTGGGAACTCCATCCGGAAATCTTTGCCCAAATAACTCAATTATGGGGCATTCCAGACATGGATCTGATGGCGTCTCATCAGAACTTCAAGGTTCCTTGCTACGGGTCCAGATCCAGGGATCCCAAGGCGACCCTAGTAGATGCACTAGTAGCACCTTGGACCTTCAACCTAGCTTATGTATTCCCACCGTTTCCTCTCATCCCCAGGCTGGTAGCCAGGATCAATCAGGAGAGGGCCTCGGTGATCTTGATAGCTCCTGGCCACGCAGGACTTGGTATGCAGACCTGGTGAATATGTCATCGGCTCCACCATGGAAGCTACCTTTGAGACAGGACCTTCTTGTTCAGGGTCCATTCGAACATCCGAATCTGGTTTCCCTCCAACTGACGGCTTGGAGATTGAACGCTTGATTTTATCAAAGCGTGGGTTTTCAGATTCTGTAATAGATACTCTGATTCAGGCTAGAAAGCCTGTAACTAGAAAAATTTACCATAAAATATGGAAAAAATATATCTGTTGGTGTGAATCTAAAGGATTCCCATGGAACAAGATAAAAATTCCTAAGATTCTATCCTTTCTACAAGAAGGTTTGGAGAAAGGATTATCTGCAAGTTCTCTGAAGGGACAGATCTCTGCTTTATCTGTTTTACTTCACAAAAGACTGGCAGCTGTGCCAGATGTTCAAGCATTTGTTCAGGCTCTGGTTAGGATCAAGCCTGTTTACAGACCTTTGACTCCTCCCTGGAGTCTAAATCTAGTTCTTTCAGTTCTTCAAGGGGTTCCGTTTGAACCCTTACATTCCGTAGATATTAAGTTATTATCTTGGAAAGTTTTGTTTTTGGTTGCAATTTCTTCTGCTAGAAGAGTTTCAGAGTTATCTGCTCTGCAGTGTTCTCCGCCCTATCTGGTGTTCCATGCAGATAAGGTGGTTTTGCGTACTAAGCCTGGTTTTCTTCCGAAAGTTGTTTCCAACAAAAATATTAACCAGGAGATAGTTGTACCTTCTTTGTGTCCGAATCCAGTTTCAAAGAAGGAACGTTTTTTACACAATTTGGACGTAGTCCGTGCTCTAAAATTCTATTTAGAGGCTACTAAAGATTTCAGACAAACATCTTCCTTGTTTGTTGTTTATTCTGGTAAAAGGAGAGGTCAAAAAGCGACTTCTACCTCTCTTTCCTTTTGGCTTAAAAGCATTATCCGATTGGCTTATGAGACTGCCGGACGGCAGCCTCCTGAAAGAATCACAGCTCACTCCACTAGGGCTGTGGCTTCCACATGGGCCTTCAAGAACGAGGCTTCTGTTGACCAGATATGTAAGGCAGCGACTTGGTCTTCACTGCACACTTTTGCCAAATTTTACAAATTTGATACTTTTGCTTCTTCGGAGGCTATTTTTGGGAGAAAGGTTTTGCAAGCCGTGGTGCCTTCCATTTAGGTGACCTGATTTGCTCCCTCCCTTCATCCGTGTCCTAAAGCTTTGGTATGGGTTCCCACAAGTAAGGATGACGCCGTGGACCGGACACACCAATGTTGGAGAAAACAGAATTTATGCTTACCTGATAAATTACTTTCTCCAATGGTGTGTCCGGTCCACGGCCCGCCCTGGTTTTTTAATCAGGTCTGATGAATTATTTTCTCTAACTACAGTCACCACGGTATCATATGGTTTCTCCTATATATATTTCCTCCTGTCCGTCGGTCGAATGACTGGGGTGGGCGGAGCCTAGGAGGGATCATGTGACCAGCTTTGCTGGGACTCTTTGCCATTTCCTGTTGGGGAAGAGAATATCCCACAAGTAAGGATGACGCCGTGGACCGGACACACCGTTGGAGAAAGTAATTTATCAGGTAAGCATAAATTCTGTTATTGCTCACGCAAGCCCAATCACGTATTCTCAAATGCGCTAACCCGACATGAAAATATGAATATTTCACATTCAAATGTTCTTAACACAGAGGAATACATATTTCTGATGTTTTGTTTCACAAAGCAGAACATTGGAATGTCAAATACAGTAAATACACAGTATAACACTTTATTAAATAAGATTATTGCATAAATATGTTTTCATCTACTTGACTGCAAAGGGCTCCAATGCACTTTTATATATGTCTATAAATGTATTCTGATGTATTTATGTGTATATATGTGTATTTGTCTGTAAATACATAAAAACACATATAAATAGATAAATACATATGTACACACACACATATAAATATATATATATATATATATATATATATATATACACACACATGCGTGTTAACTTCAATTGCGCTCAATTAAACACATTTATTTTCAACCTGTTATCTATTGTAATTTATTTTTTCACCACCCCTTTTGCTCTCTCTCCCACCTTTCTTTTGCTCTCCCCCCTCTCTTTTACTCTCTCCCCCCTCTTTTGCTCTCTCTCCCCCTCTTTTGCTCCCTCTCCCCCTCTTTTGCTCTCTCTCCCCCTCTTTTGCTCTCTCTCTTTTTACAGTATACCAGATTGGTTACTCCAAATAAGGGAAATGGTGTGCTGAGTTTGGCTATTAGAATATATACAATCATCAGGATGCTGCAATATCTTCCAAATAGCAAAATCAACAGCCAGCAGCCACTTCTTAGGATAAAAATATCTTTATTTGTATACTAGTCGATAAGCCTGCCCAAAGGGCAGTCTAATTTTTGTTTAAACTACAGATGTAGAAACAACCTATTTTGTAACTCTTCTTTTATATAAATAAGTGGGACAGTCTGCCCCGAGGGCAGTATTTTTTGGTGACGGCACCACCCTGCCATTTTTGGAAAGGGCAGTCTATTGTGATGACAGAACCACCCTGCCATTTTCGGAATCCACCTGGATGCAGCTTACGCTGCATCCAGGTGGATTCCGAAAATAGCAGGGTGGTGAAAGAACGCTGCATCCAGGTGGATTATTTCACCACCCTGCCATTTTTAGAATCTACCTGGATTCAGCTTATGCTGCATCCAGGTGGATTCTTTCACCACCCTGCCATCCAGGTGGATTCCGAAAATGGCAGGGTAGTGAAAGGAGCTGCATCCTGGTGGATTCTTTCACCACCCCTTTTGCTCTCTCTCCCACCTTTCTTTTGCTCTCTCTCCTCCCTCTCTTTTGCTCTCTCCTCCCTCTTTTGCTCTCTCTCTCCCCCCTCTCTTTTGCGCTCTCTCTCCCCCTCTCTTTTTCTCTCTCTCCCCCTCTCTTTTGCTCTCTCTCTCTCTCCCCCCTTTCTTTTGTTCTCTCTCCCCCCCTCTCTTTTGCTCTCCCTCTTCCCCCTCTCTTTTGCTCTCTCTCTCTCTCCCGTCTTTTGCTATCTCTCTTCCCTCTCATTTGCTCTCTCTCCTCTCCCCTCTCTTTTGCTCTCTCTCTCTCCCCTCTTTTTTGCTCTCTGGGAACTATGGTTTCTCATTAAAGGGACAGTATACTATAAAATTGCAGAGTATACAATGTATGAGATTTGCTATTTAAGGCTTATTTGTGTATATGAATTAGCTGACTTTGTGTTTTGAAGCCACAACCTAATAAAATGGGTTGAGCTTGTAGGTATAATCAGATATCATTACTATATCACATTGTGTACATATACCTGCTTCTTTATCTTATATCTGTCCATAAACCAATCACCATTATTTGTAGAGAACAATGGAAAATTAACATTTTGTTACCTTATCTCTTTCTATAACCCACTGGGAGTGTAATTTCTTCTACTGGCTGTGTTAACACAGCTTGGCCTTGAGGCCAAAAACTTTCAGGATGGACGGGGATACCATAGGTTAAATAAACTATTTAAAATGCCAATATATGGGCAATGGAAATACTTGTAAACAATTTAATACACTTCAGCAGGTAAAGTGGATCATTGGGAACAAATTAAAGGGGAAAATTATTTTTAGTAAACTGTCCCTTTAAGGGGAGTTCACTAACTTGCTTTAAGGAGAGACACTTAGGGGGGTAGGTATCAAGCCGTCAACCTCAAATACACTGGAATTCCGCAGCGTATTTGAGGCGAGGCTAATTCGCCTTAGTTATCAAAGGCTCCAGACCGGCAAAAGTAGAATTTTGTGACGTAAACTTCGATCCGCCGGACTCAGTCTGACACAGATCGATTCTTACGTCACTCCAGATGTTCCGCACATTGCGGCACATTCTCACTACTTTTGCTAGTTATCAAAAAACTAGCAGGTACGCTCGGCACTTTTACGGCCCAGCGTACCTGGTTTTCAAACCGCCACCCCTGGAGGCGGCGGATCCCATAGGAATCAATGGGAGTCTGACCATAGCGAAAGTACAAGTTCGTTGCTGCCAGACATCCCATTGATTCCTATGGGAAATGTCTGCACCTAACACCCTAACATGTACCCCGAGTCTAAACACCACTAATCTGTCCCCCCTACACCGCCGCAACTAAATAACGTTATTACCCCCTAAACCGCCGCTCCCGGAGCCCACCGCAAGCTACTCTATACATATTAACCCCTAAACCGCCGCTCCCGGAGCCCACCGCAACTATAATAAATGTATTAACCCCTAAACCGCCGCTCCCTGAACCCGCCGCAACCTATATTAAATGTATTAACCCCTATCCTGCCCCCCCTACACCATCGCCACCTATAATAAATTTAATAACCCCTAATCTGCCCCCCCTACACCGTCGCCACCTATAATAAATTTATTAACCCCTAATCTGCCCCCCCTACACCGTCGCCACCTATAATAAATTTATTAACCCCTATCCTGCCCCCCACTACGCCGCCGCCACTGTAATAAAATTATTAACCCCTAAACCTAAGTCTAACACTAACCCTAATGCCCCCCTAACTTAAATATTAATTAAATACATCTAAATAATATTTCTATTATTAACTAAATTAATCCTATTTAAAACTAAATACTTACCTATAAAATAAACCCTAATATAGCTACAATATAAATAATAATTATATTGTAGCTATTTTAGGATGAATATTTATTTTATAGGCAACTTTCAATTTATTTTAACTAGGTACAATAGCTATTAAATAGTTATTAACTATTTAATAGCTACCTAGCTAAAATAAACTGAAATTTACCTGTAAAATAAATCCTAACCTAAGTTATAATTACACCTAACACTACACTATACTTAAATAAACTATTCCTATTTAAAACTAAATACTTACCTGTAAAATAAACCCTAATATAGCTACAATATAAATAATAATTATATTGTAGCTATCTTAAGATTTATATTTATTTTACAGGTAACTTTGTATTTATTTTAGCTAGTTAGAATAGTTATTAAATAGTTATTAACTATTTAATAACTACCTAGCTAAAATAAATTCAAAATTACCTGTAAAATAAATCCTAACCTAAGTTACAATTAAACCTAACACTACACTATAATTAAATTAATTAAATAAACTACCTACAAATAACTACAATTAAATACAATTACATTAACTAACTAAAGTACAAAAAATAAAAAAAGCTAAGTTACAAAAAATAAAAAAATAAGTTACAAACATTTAAAAACATATTACAACAATTTTAAGCTACTTACACCTAATCTAAGCCCCCTAATAAAATAACAAACCCCCCCAAAATAAAAAAAATGCCCTACCCTATTCTACATTAAAAAAATTAAAAGCTCTTTTACCTTACCAGCCCTGAAAATGGCCTTTTGTGGGGCATGCCCCAAAGTTCAGCTCTTTTGCCTGTAAAAGAAAAATGCAACCCCCCCCCAACATTAAAACCCAACACCCACATACCCCTAATCTAACCCAATCCCCCCTTACAAAAACCTAACACTAATCCCCTGAAGATCATCCTACCTTGAGTCGTCTTCACTCAGCCGAGCAGCGATGGAACCGAAGTGGACATCCGGAGCGGAAGAAGTTAATCCTCCAAGAGGCGCTGAAGAAATCTTCCATCCGATGAAGTCATCATCCAGGCGGCGCTGAAGAAGTCTTCGATCCGGGCGATGTCATCTTCCAAGCCGGGTCTTGAATCTTCCTCCCGCCGACGCAGAACCTCCTTCTTCACCGACGGACTACGACGAATGAAGGCTCCTTTAAGGGACGTCATCCAAGATGGCGTCCCCTCAATTCCGATTGGCTGATAGGATTCTATCAGCCAATCTGAATCAAGGTAGGAAAAATCTGATTGGCTGATGGAATCAGCCAATCAGATTCAAGTTCAATCCGATTGGCTGATCCAATCAGCCAATCAGATTGAGCTCGCATTCTATTGGCTGTTCCGAGGGGAGGCAGGATAGTGGTTACTAGGTTTAATGTAGGTGGCAGCGGTGTCCGGGAGCAGCGGTTTAGGGGTTATTGGCTGTTCCGAGGGGGGGCAGGATAGGGGTTACTAGGTTTAATGTAGGTGGCAGCGGTGTCCGGGAGCGGCGGTTTAGGGGTTAATACATTTATAAGACTTGCGGCGGGGTCTAGGAGCGGCGGTTTAGGGGTTAATACATTTTTAATAGTTGCGGCAGGGTCTAGGAGCAGCGGTTTAGGGGTTAGTAACTTTATTTAGTTGCGGGGGGCTCCGGGGGCGCCGGTATAGGGGTTAGAGCAGTGTAGTTTAGTGTGAGTGCTTAGTGACAGGCTAGCAAGAAAGCTGTCAAACAGCCGAAGAGCAGCGAGATCGGATGAGTGATAACTCTCACAGTGCAATGATAAAAGCCGACAGGTTACGCTGTCGGCATACATCGATGTGCGGTGGACATGATCCGCAATATCGGATCATGTCCGCTCGCACGATAGTAATTAGGCCCCTTAGTCTGAATTTCAAATGAGTATTAGATTTTTTTCTGACAAATTTAAAAGTTATGTCTATTTCCATTCCTCCTGTATCATGTGACAGCCATCAGCCAATCACAAATACATATAAGTATAGTCTGTGACTTCTTGCACATGCTCAATAGGAGCTGGTGATCCAAAAAGTGTAAATATAAAAAGACTGTGCACATTTTGTTAATGGAAGCAAATTGGAAAGTTGTTTAAAATTGCCTGCTGTATCTGAATAATGAAGTTTAATTTTGAATTGAGTGTCCCTTTAACGCTAATTAATAGATCCCAAAGATGGCCTTTTGAAATATCTCAGATATTTTTTCAATTACTTTGGTAATGCCCCTGATACTTCAACTGGAAGGCTACAAAAATAACATTCTGCAGCTTGAGTAAAGCTTCATCATGGTTATACCAGTTTCTTATATTAAATCAAAACCACTTGTTCTGATAGTTTAATTTTTTTTCATAGATATTTGATAGATTTTCAAATTTTATATATTGTTTTGTTGTATGTTTTAATTGTGCTTGGCAATAATTTATACTATATCTATTTTTATCAGAATATATATATTAAAAACTAATTCTCAATAACCTTATTTCTATACAAATATGTCTCTAAATATGTTGGGTTTCCTTCCATTTGCTTGTAAACACAACATACACGAGCAGACACAATTGAAAGTCTTGTCCTGTTTGAGTAAAACTAATGTGATTGGAGATAATGTTAAGCAGTGATGTGTGTGCATTGCAGGCTGGCCTACGGCCCTTTTTATCTGAAAGCTATCTTTATCTAGCCTAGTATCCCCTGCAAGCAGTGCTACCCATTTGTATCAGAGCCAGCTGGCTACTGGTCTTTCAAACACATCCAGCTTGTTCCTTATTTTTAATGGCAATGGGAGATTTAAAAACCCAAATTGGCTGAGCTACTCTAGAACACATCTTGGTCATTAAAATGAAAGCCTCAACCAGCTGAACTCTCTAAATTTCCGAACATAATTTTAAAACTAACAACTAGCTATTCTTTCAAACATGATTAGAAGAAGGTCCATTCTCATGGCCTTGTGAATTGTAATCTGAATATATTTTATTATAAAATGGCCCTAACGCAGACATGTTTTAAATTTAAATGCCCGAATGAAACATAAATACAATGAAACCCAACCTGATCTATTTACTTGCAAACAATTCTGAATGTGTTTCGCAATAAGTAGCAATCTCGGGAAGCGTAGTATATTTAACTGCAATTTAATAAGTTAGCTGTGTGGTATGGTAATCAATTATGCATAAACTGTGAAATATAATCTGCAAGTCTGACAGTCCTCTGTATTTTAGTTAGCTTGCAAAGGCAACTTATCAAAAGCCAATTTACTGCATAGAATGGAGAGAGTAATTTTAGTGATTGCAAATTAATTAGAAATCAATAGTCTGTCAAATAATGGATACAGTAATGCTCTAGCAATGAGGTTTATGGTGATAAAGTTTAACTAGTTAAATGTTAAAAGAAGATTATGCTGCATCACACCCTTCATTGGCCTTCATTAACCCTGTAGTAACTGAGCGGAAATTGTTTTATTCAGATTCTAGTTAAAAATGAATTGCCAGTGTATTTTTAGATCATAAAAGCTAAAAAATAACTATTAAAACCCACAACTACTACAAAATAAACTAATCCGAAAACAATCTAAAACTACAGCAACAAAAAAACAACTAGAAATGTGCATTTGTGTTAATGAAACGAATATCCTAACAAATGCACCAAAGAAAATGAAAGAAAACCAAAAAATATTTATAAAATTGCCAGTATTAATATTTTTGCTTTCATTTTTTAAGGGGTTAATACTAACCTTAGAGCACTCTAGAGAGCACCATAATCTGATCCTCTTCTTGACAGAGCTTTGGTGCATTCATTCAGATATTCATTTCATTAAAACAAATGCCCATCTCTAGTTGTTTTTTTGTTGTGGTTGTTTTAGATTGTCTTAGGATTTTAGCTTTTTATGATTTACAAATACACTGGCCATTAATTTGCTGATATTGCAGATGAGTGGCAATGTCGGCTGAGTTTAACTGATGCCGCGATCCCTATTATTTCCTATGGGAGACACATCGCCACTCATCGCCACAGAGATGTACAGCCCACTTTTTTCAATGTATCACCAGACCCACTGACTACGAGACTGGTGAGGCCAGAAAGGCAGTTTCTCGTGGGTCTGACAAAGTTT